>NC_044188.1:30283226-30443226 GCF_900880675.1 Sparus aurata
GTTCCTGTGATTTCCAGAGTATTCCCCTCTCCAGCTCTCTCAGTGGAGAGAAGCAGCCTCCAGCCGAGTGGAAGTTTGCACCAGAATGTGTTTGTGTGTGTGTGAGAGAGAGAGAGAGAGAGAGAGAGATATGTCCAATTACAAGGCCAAAATATGTCTGCCTCCACCAACACTCTCGTTTTCCATCCTTCAGTCAGTGGTCCTGTGGCCCGTCGTCCTCCAGGAGGCTTCACATCCGTGAGGAGGAAGCTAGCTCGTAGAACAATACGTAAGCGTCGCTGCTGCGCACTTGGCTGGAGGACATTGGCGTTACTCTGGAAAGAAAGTGAGGGGCAATAGGAAGCATACGTGAGAAGCAAAAAATGTATGAGGAAGTGTGTGAAGACAAAGAAACGTATTATCTAACAACCAATTATGGGACTAATTGTGAAAATGTTTGGTAATAAGGACAATCGTAATTAGCTGTCCTAACCTGTGGCATCCAAGTACATACACCAATTACTACTGACTTATTTTGTGAGTTTAAGAAGGTTTTCAGTTTATAAAGCACACATGGTGTAATGCATGTTCAGTTATTAATAAAAAAAACAGCTGGAGCAGTACACACACAGATCCACACATAATGCATTCATTTGAAGAGAGAGACAGTGTATGGTGATGTCCTGAAGCAAGCAGATACATAGTGGCAGAGATTGGGGGAATACATGAGTTCTGTAATATACATGGTTCAGTAAGAAGGAGGGAGATAGAGGCAGTAGAGTGGTGTGTTCTGAGTGAGTGCAGTGTAGCAGGAAGGAGCCCAGGAAGACTGACTGGATACTCAGGAGGAAGCAGTGGAGATAAAGGAGGTGAGGAGGATTTCTGCACCTGCATTACACTCACTGGAGTCTGACTTATCTGTTGTTGGTCATGGTAACTGCTAATGAGGTCAGGTTTATAACAGACTGTATTAAGATGTGGTAAAACATTCATTGTGAATGATTTAGCTCTTGCATATGTAACAAAATCAAGAGAGACTGTACATTTATTCTGACAGCCCAGCGATATATATTCTACGATGTACATTATTTCACATAACTAACTACTAACTATTAATTAGTGCTAATTGGCAAATTGAATTTGAGGTTGTGTGATTGTGTGTTGATTAGGAGCAGCTACCATATAGTGATATTTGGTTATATATAGTAGGCTTCAATTTTAATGGGGCAATATTTAAGAATTTTATCTGAAAAGTTATGACATGATGATGTCTATGTATTGTGTTGCTGAGATTTCTCCCAAGATTAGCAAGCTAACCAGCTAGCCCTGGCCCTGTCCAAAGGTATTCAAAGCTCCTGTACTAGCGGTGTAAAAATTCCTCTGGTACCTGAGCTGTCAGTCCAAATCGCTAGCTGCACAGCTTACCGAGCTAACAGCAACAGTTAGCTGCAGTTAGGTTACTCTGGTGACCTGCTACTCCCTATTTGTTTTGAGTATGAATTTCACCGGTGGCCATTTCTTACATAATACACCTTTAATGTTAATTTAAAGTCATACTGCTGTATAATTTGCTCACATGTGGGTCCGACTGTTTCTGTAGCATAATCATTATCAACATCATCATCATCATCATCAATATTGTCAATAATTAAATGAAAAAATTAACTTGGAAACAAGCAGGTCTTTAACAAATCCATTCTAATGAAAAAACCTACAAGTCATGTGATAAAACTGTTTATTACTTTGTTTCACCAACCAGATGGCCTAAGTGGAGAACAAATTTGAGCTTAGTCAAATCTTAATTTTCAAAATGGTGGTGCATTTTTGTGTGGTGTTTGTGCCAGAAGAAGAAAGTAAATATGCTAGTTGTATTAAATCCCAGTTGGTAATGGTTATTCCTGGTTATTCCATGCTGCAAACTACATTTCTAATATCATATGTCTTTATAAGTAATGATGGTGGTACATACCTGGAGTCATTAAAGGTGTACCATTCTCCCGAGCTGGGATTGCGACAGTAGGCTGTGTAATGACCGCCCATAGTGGTGCCTGAGTGGTTGGACACTGCATACAGGTTGTACACTGCATTTACTACAACAGGACATAAACAAGAAACAAAAAGGCTGAAGTTCTGTTTTTCACAGAAATCTCTCAAATCAACTCAAAAATCTGATACTTCAGAATTACAGATGTTTTGCATCTTTGCACAACATATTTGATTTATGATATGATAACTGTATTACTGTCAAAGTGGAGAAAGACTGGAATAGCAAAAAGCAGTATGCTGGTTGGGTGGGGGGTCTTAGCTACTCGAGTAGGGAGGACTGAAAATGGCCAGTTCAGAAATAAATAAAGACACATATAAATGGTTCAATGAAGACATTAATATGCCACTGAATGCACCCAGAACAAATCAGAAAATAAATGTTAGTTAAGTTATAAAATGGGACATTGGTATTGATATATCTGCTTTAATTTGCTTCTGTATTTATTTATCCTTCCATTAATTAAACTTTTTATTTACAAACTGTTCAATTTTCATTTTCATTTATAAATTTCAAATGTAATCTGGGCAAGTGGTTGCCAAATGGTTGCCATTCAGCTACTTCATATATAGGTTAGTGACATGATCAGTATGGGCAGGTAAGTAGTCACATAATTAATCTTGTTAAAGTCACCTGACAAAATATGCCTTTTTAACTCATCACCCTCTTGAGTGACTCAGACTTAAACAATTCTCCACTTAAAGTGATGTGACACTATGTCTATTTCTATACCTATACCTATATATATATATATATATATATATATATATATATATATATGTATATATGTAAAATAATCATGTACTGTACATGTACTTACTGCTGTTTTCGGAGGCAAACTCCCGCAGGTCAAGATCCTTCATAGGGAAGTTAACAAAAGTGGACAGTTTGCTGGTTCGTCGCGCCTCAGAGAACCGTTTCAGGTCTGGAGAGTCAAAGACCAACTACTTTGTATGAAGACTTGTATACATCAGGCCAACAATTTGTATGTAATTTGTCTGTAAAAAATTTCTAATTTGGTGGAATATGTTCAAATCTTCATTCAATGCATGGCTGTATGCCACAGACACAGAAACACCTGGGCATTGGTGGATGTGAGTGATCACTACAGCCATATACTGTGCACTTCACTGTGCTTCAGACACTTCAGGGTATCAAAGCAGTCGTTCACAGAGAAGCAGCTCAAAGCAGCTACTGCACTGGACCTTTCCATGGATGTGTGATTAAATGGACATTTTCACAAATGATGTACAGATGCACCAGTTGCAGTTTCTCTGACAAATCTATTGGGGATTACAAACATATGCAGATTAATGCAAAATAGTACTGACTGACTTGTTTTATGGCTAGGGTGCATCTCGTAGTAAATTGCGTAGTTTGAATTGCACTCAACTACTGTGTGATACAGTGTTGCCATAACACATCCCACTGACACCGACATACTCTCACAGCCATTCACTACTTTTACAATGTAGTGTGTGACGTGTATGCATTTTAGGAGCTGCACATTTGTTTACTTTCTATGTCAACTCTACAGTAACGTTACCAAAGCCCCCAACCTTGGTGATAACATGTCACAGTTAACAATATGTATCAACTAGGGGGAACCAGAAGTCTGAAAACGCTAACTTATTTCTGGGTTTTAGGACTCATTCCTGTGGCTGGCACCCTATAGGCTCACTGCAGATGTCTAATACAACACATTAGTATCAGACCCTGATGTCCTGAGGAAAGGATACGCAGCACTAAGATCTTGGGGAACTTCTGTATTGTGAACTTCTTTGTGCATCTCCTCCTGGCTTTACACCTGTAGCACGTCTGTGAAGAACAAACACAGAGTTAGTTCAGTCTCTGTTTACAAGTTGCCAACTCAATATAAAGCACACAGACTGACATCTAGTGGAATTACTACTACAATCAGATGCCTACTAGATTTAAATAGGCAGAATTGAGACTTTCTAAGTACGTCTTAAGCCAAGTAGCCATACATGTTTGACCATAAGGAAAACCAAAGAATGCTTGGTAAACCAGTGAACCACTGATTAAATTTAATGTAGGTAATGAAAAGCAGAAAATGACACTATATGGCACTATTTGGTGAAGTACCCCCAGCATTGAATTTTAAGCCACTATTTTAAAAAAAATGTCTGAAGTAGAGTGGCTCCTGGGCTAAAATCTCTGGGTACCTTGTGTGGAAAACAAATATGGCTACAGAAATTGTCCAGTGAAATGAAACATGTGGTAATGTAGTAATGTTACTGTAGTTCTATGAACATGGCTGAGTGTCTTCCATTGGTTCTCACCGGCTTTTCGTCCCCATCGAGGACGTCTTCTTTGGTGAAGAGCCTAACGCAGTCGATCAGACTCACCTCACCATAGCCCTTCTGAGCACAAACATGGATGCATTCACATTAGCATGCACACAAAGCACACAACACATAAAAACACACACACAAAGCAACACACAAAGAGAGACAGGTAGAAACCAAAAAGCTCATGTTAAGAGCTGTGCATCAGCTCATAAATGCTCAAAACATTTCTGCTACGACGTCAAATCATCAAGCGAAAATACAGCTAAAAAGTCACCTCTGCAGGACCTATGTGTGTGTGTGTGTGTGTGTGTGTGTGTGTGTTTCCTAACCTTGGCGATAGGTAGAGAAAGATCCCAAAAGGGGTCGAAGACAGTGGAGCAGAAACCGCAGTGGCTGCAAGTCAGAGAGCTCTTCAGCTGCCCGACAAACAGATCTGTAACAACAGAAAAGATTACATGAAACAAACCTGTCGCTGATGACTGGAGAAAATAAATGTTTTTTTCTTTATCCTGATCATATGAGTGTCATCTTTCTTTTCGGTGGGAGGGTTTAGCCTGCCCTGCCTCTACTATGCCATGTCCAAACTAGACCAGTTTAATCTGTAAAACAAATGTCACCTATACAATTCCAGAGTTGCAGTACTTCATCGATTAGTCATTTGATAGCCAACTATTGATAATTGATTTTCAGTTTGAGTGATGTTGCTGAAGTTTGGTGCTGTTCTGAGCATTATTTGTGGCTTTTTGATGGCGGTTTATACTTGGACCCATTTACTGCAATGTATTGTTGTCATGCGGTCGTTTCTGAGGATGCTAAAACTACGTAAGCTAGCGGTCTGCAAACTTTATCTCTCGAGGGGGAGTCCTACTCGGTGTCACGGTGTGTTAGAACATAGATTAAACTTACACCAGAATATCCCTTTAAGGAAAATAATCAACAGATTTTTCGACATTGAACAAAATCATTAGTTCCAGCCCTAAACAAATCAAGTTTAATTTCATCACAAGATTCAATGTAACCCTTTCTATAAAACTTATCAAAAGTGATCATGATACATTTCCACTTACCGACTATTTTACTGTCTTCTCTCTCCAGATATTTACTCCACATCTTCTTCCCTTTCTCTTCATCCCTGAACACAGATTAGAGATGAGACAGAATATTACATACAACATGGACACGACACTGATGATGACCCTCATCTGTTCTGATACAGTAAAAAGGTTAATAATATAACAGGGATCATTTCTGATAACTGAGGGAGCTGACCTACTTTATCATAGGTGGCAGAATCTGAGAAAAAGGGATTAAAAAGACACTTTCTACCCTGACACACATTTTCAAGCTAGAAAATAGTATTTACACAGGGTTCTCCCCAGACAGTGGAACAGCGCTGTGCGGCTATACTGCTAGCTCAGCGCCACTATATTCATTTTCAATGTTAGCTGCTTTATAGCGAGTGTTTGCGGGCTGCCACGGTCTTCTCGTAAAAAAAAAAGCGCCCCCCTGGCTGACGGTGACGAGCGTCCGTTTGTCCGTCCGTCCCCCGGCTGACAGTGAGGAGCCGGGGGACGGACGGACGGACGGATGCCCGCCCCCCCCCCGACGGCGATAACGACAGTCTCTTCCACCCCCCCCCCCCGGCTGGCGGTGCGCCACTATACAAAAGATTTCTGGGGAGAACCCTGATTTACCTGAATTGTTTTTCATACTCAGGCAGAAGGGACTCATATTGAGGGTAATACTGAAAGTTGCAGAGATTAATTCTGACCCTTAAACAAGCCACAGTTAGATAACTGATAATTATATCCAAGGAGAATTGGCGCATTAAGCTGGTCTGGGCCCCAGAGAGGCAACAACTCAACACAGGAGCTCAAACTCTTGCACGCAACCTCAAATGATGACGCCTTAATGAGTCATGTTGCCTTGGTCAGATACTGTATACCATACAGAATATTCAGCAGGCTTCTAAAATCGCCCTATTTTTCCATCCGTCAGTTAAGGTGGGTCTCATTCTGCTCTTTCACCAGTCGGACAGGTTGCTCATGGGTAAAAAGTCAATACAATACATGCTTGAAGATTTAATGTGTAAAGTTCCCTAATATCTCCCAAACAAATTCCTCAGTTTAGGATACACTTAAAATAGTCATTTAGAGTTTCTTTATGTCTCCGTCTGTTCAGAGCTGCACCAGGGCTGCTGTCCTGTGCAGAAAGGTTACTTACGGCAGGTGGTCAAAGTCCTCCACAGTGCCTCTCGGTCTGACAGTGACCCTGTTGACCTCGTTGTGCAGCCCGTCCAGGAGGAAACGCAGGAACTCCTGAGCATCCTGTTGGCTGCAAGACAGAAAAAATCAGTCAAAACCACAAATACCAGGTGACGTTACTGTTTTCAGATGTAGATACAAAACTTCACTAATGCAGTCATACTTTTATCAGAAAAAGATGTACAGCAGCTTACTTGTATCCCACAAATCTGGGAGCATATCTCTGGATCTGAGTTTTGAACTCAGACGGGCTGACCGCCTCACTGCTGGACAACGTCCACATGGTCTGTATCAGCTTGGCAAATTCTGCCAGAAAACAAACACTCGAGTTACACACACTGGGACATAAAATAATACATGTATTCAGGTTGATGGTCTACTGAAGCAACAACTAATTTTCTTATCTTCTGTCAGATTCTGTATATCTAAAACACTTAAAAGACCTGGAAAAAATCATAAGGAATCATTGTGTCTATTTTCCTGACACGTGTTCTGATTTCTGACTTCTTATCCAGGAGTAAACAGTTAATGAGTTTGTTAGTTGTGTGCAGCTATGAGTGTTTGTTTTGGACTCTAGGGGGCCTGTGTGACACATCTCTCACCTTCCATGAGGGCTGTATTGGTGCGGCTGTTGTTGTTAAGGTCTCTGCGGTGCGAGTTGTGCAGGCAGTAGTCTCGCAGGCTGTGTGTGTTGCTGAGACACTGCAGGATGCTGTTCATGAAACACTGCAAGGAAAAACAGCACAGAAAGTTTGATTCCCTGATGGATGATGAGACACAAAGCTCCTGCCTTCCTGTTCATTGATGACATTTTTGTGGAAAGAAGTTAAAAACTCATTTTACACTAAAGACAACATGTCTGTTTAGTTCTATTGTAAATTGTGTTTTTTGCAGGCTTGTATTTTTTTAATTTTCTTGACCTGTCTTTTAACCAGTGTTGGGAATAAGGGCGTTAGAATAAACGGCGTTACTAACGGCGTAACTTTTTTTCAGTAACGGGTTATCTAACTAATTACTATTTCCATCGTTACAACGCCGTTACCGTTACCGACTATTAAATGTGTCGCGTTACAAACTGAAGCTGATCATTGAAGCTGTTGTCATCCGACTCGGCTCTCAGGCACCGGAGCTGCAGAGCTGTTTTTTTTTGTCCTCCGGTGAGGGAGGAGGGAGGGGCGGGACAACCGCATAAGTGATGATGATTGGCTCTCTAAGGTTGAGTAAGAGTTCTTAAGCCAATCAGTGGCAATGTTCGGTTTACACACAAGCCACACATGCACACCGCAGCCTCACACACACAAACTAGCAGAGGTGAACTGCAGCAATGGCGAGTAACGTTTTCAAAGTGGAAGTACAGACACTACTTTAATCTCCTTTGTCCACGTCCGTTGTAAGCAACTCTGATCTAATGAAGCATCTCTCAGTGGCACACGCTTCTACAAAACTAACAATGGCCAAAAACTCCGTTGCTGACGCTGTTGATGATGATAGCAGGCCAGGTGTGGCTAACGTGAGCTCCGCTAAGAGCTTCACAAAAAGTTGTGACACAGACTGAACTGAATGCAATGATAGACAGGTATGTTGTTGAGAACTTGCTCCCGTTATCAACAGCTGACTCAGACTCCTTCAGAGCACTCACTGGTAAAATATCGGGGAGAGCAGGTGCCGGTCCGCCATGCAGAAATACATTTTCTAAATACATATGTAGATGCCTAGTACGCTAAAATGACTGCCAAGCTTAAAAGGGGGAAGAAATAAAAGTAACGCAATAGTTACTTTTCCTGGTAACTAATTACTTTCATAGTGGAGTAATTCCGTTACTAATTCAGTTACTTTTGGGAGAAGTAACTAGTAACTATAACTAATTACTTTTTAAAAGTAACGTGCCCAACACTGCTTTTAACATACAAGTTTTACATTGTTTACAGATTACACAATCAACCAATATCTTGGGCTGGGCAATATATATGGTATATATTGTCATCATGATATGAGTTTACAATATACTGTCTGAGATTTTAGATATCGTTAGATATAGCATAAGTGTTGTCTTTTCCTGGTTTTAAAGGCTGCATTAGATAACATCATGTGTGAACTCATTTTCTAAACTGATCAGACCATTCTACGTTTTAAAACTTGCTCTACTTGCCAAAATATTGTGATGTTTGATTTCGCCACCCAGTCCTAACATCAATAAAGGGCTTGTGAGAAGATGTCATAATATCAAGATTTATAATGTGTATTGCGATATGGCCTAAAAATATAGATTTAAAATATAAATGTATATATATAAAATATAGATTAGAAATAATTATTTCTCCAGTTAACAGTCCCTATGCTAAACTAGGCTGACTGTCTGCTGGCTCCAACCTCATATTTACCTTATAGATTTCTATCTAACTCAAAAGCAAAACTGTGAACGACCCATTCTCAATATTTAGTTGTTAAAGGAGAACTTTGGTCGATTTAAACATGCAGCTTCATTGCTCAAGCTACCCTTGACTTGCCAGTACCGAAGACACAAACACATTTGGTCCAACCATTACAAAGCTCGGTGAACGGAGATTTAGCATTGACAGCTAACAGCATGGGGTCAGAACTTTACACTGTGTTTTAAGCGTCTTAACATGCTCCACATCTCACACCAAAAGTTATGCAACATCAACAGACACGTTACAACACAGCACTGTAGCGTGTATGACTCAAAATGAATAAAAAAGTATTATTAGTATGTGTTTGTGCAAGCAGCCACATACTTGTTTGTTGACATTGGCGTCTTCCGGTAGCTAGACCAAACTAGTCAATCCGTCGAGCGTGCGCTTACTCCCTCACTGGCGGAGACGGAAACATATTCCAGCATTTTCGTGTTTCTGTTCATAATGTACATGTCCATGTTACAGCCTGTCATGAGCCATGAGCCTTACAATAGCCTGTTAAGCCTGTTAAGTGCACACTCGATGGATATACTAGTTTGGTCTAGCTACCGGAAGACACGTATGTCAACAAGCCGATATGTAGCTCCTTGCACAAACACACTGTTTTAACTACTTTTTTATTCATTTTGAGTCATACACGCTACAGTGCTGTGTTGTAAGGTGTCTGCTGATGTTGCATAACTTTTGGTGTGAGACGTGGAGCATGTTAAGACGCTTAAAACACAGTGTAAAGTTCTGACCCCATGCTGTTAGCTGTCAATGCTAAATCTCCGTTCACGGAGCTCTGTAATGGTTGGACCAAATGTGTTCGCGTCTTCGGCACTGGCAAGTCAAGGGTAGCTTGAGCAATGAAGCTGCATGTTTAAATCGACCAAAGTTCTCCTTTAATGTGATGATCAATACCTCTGATCGACTAAGGAGGTTGATATTTAGGTGGACAGTCTGTGATTAAAATATATATGATGATGCAATAAAAAAGACTTGGTGATCTGGAAATGTACAACGTTTTAAAAACTTACAATACAAATTGAAAGATTCCTTACAGAGTATAATGCAATCCTACATGCAGCTAATGAACATACATGCAGGCATGTTGTTAAAGATAGCACTGTGTATATACTGCTGCTCCCATCATGTGGGGCAGAGAAGGAGAGAACGAGTTCTCTCTGGTCCATAATTCAGAGCTCTCTGATTAGGTTACTGTACACAAACAAACACACACATACACACACACACACACGCACGCACATAAAAACACACACCACAGCACACATTGTTTATTTTAGGAATTGTCCACCTGCCTGTTGCCTGGTAGACAGATGAACTGCTTTACCATCAACAAAATACTATCAGCGTTACACAAACTGCATTATGGGAATTCAGATCGAGCTTTTTCCTCCACTGTGAAGAATAAGATGCTATTGTCGGACTCTTGGCACTAGACGTGTAATTACATTCACTGTGTGTGGATGCAGACTTACAGTGTTTCCCAGGTTTTTTAATCCCACAAGGCCTTGGGCACTCTTTGAATTCTGAAAAACAAAAGACATAATATTTAAATGAAATTCACAGGACAAATTGACCTTATAATGGACAAAGCATTTAAGACATGTCCATCTTGACAAAAAACATTTTCCCATCAATATTTAACAGTGGAAACATCTGAATGTACAGAGCCTGTTTTTGTATAACAGGTGACATTTGAAGTAAAGTCAAATGTGTGTGATCAATGTTAACTTTCATCTCCGCCTGTCATTCTATGTTTATGTATATGAGTAACATCAACATTTTTAGCGCCATATTTAGACAGTCTATAGTGCATGGTCTAAAGCACAAGGCACTAGTGTAGGCTTTACCAAGCTTATTTTCTAGTTAAACAGCGGATAAGCTTGGCATTAAGTGAGGCACCAGGACCTGCACAAATCAAACAGTAGCACTCGTCTTTGCTAAGGGAAGGGGATGTGATCCTCGGCTGCTGGATCTTCTGCCCCCCCATCTCACAATCATCTATCCCATCAATAACTCTGTTTGACTGCATATGAAAAAATACACTGATATTTAACTAAAGAAGAGGAGGAGGAGAAGGAGGAGGAGGAAGAGTGCTGCTGTGCATCTCTATGTGTGCGCCATTCTGTAGCAGCAGCAAAAACAGTATGTGTATCTCTACATTAACATGCACATTTGTGCACGAGGACCAGCTGTTAAACTTAATTGACTAATTTAAAACACCTGACTTGTTTCCTTTGGAGAGTTTCCTCTGCAGCTTTTAAGGTTCCCTGCTTAAATGTGCCACAATATATGTTACAGTGACATGACTGTGTTTGTGGAAATGTTGAAAAATAACTGAAAGCAGCTTCTCAAATGAGAGTGTTTGAACGATGTGAACCCGCCTGTGTAGGTGCATCTAATGCATCCTTTAAATACCAGGAGACATCATTGGTCTATGATGCTGTCACTTTCTGCTGCCTGAAGACAGCACTCCACTATCATTTTGCCTAACCATACCTCACTTTAAGACCAATATGCCCAGGGGCGAACAGGTGGGCACAGGTACATTTGCTTTTTACACAGGGTGGACGTGAAAATGACAACTGCGTCAGTCTGAAACTAGACAAAGACACTTGCACTGTGACACTTTGTGCAGAGCATAAGATAGAGCCCTAAGCCTTACTTGGCAGTGCTTTACTGTGTATTGATCAGTAATAGATGAATTAAGTATTTCTGAACTGATCATCTGAAGTTCTAATAAAACCTCTGATGAAAACTTCCGGACATTATCTTTCTCATTTACATCAACTACTTCTGCTTTCGCATGATGCATTTTCACCTTAAAAAGTTGTAAAGCAAAGTTCTTACAAATACAGAATCACATGGATAACTGGAGTTATAATTACTGGAAGGGAAAATGAATTAAAACCACATTCAATCACTTGCAACAACACAGCTCTCACAGATTTTCTCTAAAATACTGAAACCACTGGTTGTTCTATCACCAGATACACATTCACTTTGTTTTTTCCTTCAGGGTGGATTTGTACTTTAATAAGATCCCAGGACAGCAGGACAAACAATAAAAACCAAGACATGTGTAAAGATGTGATCTATCTACATTTTGCGGTTGAATGTGTGTGTTGTGTACATATAAAAAAGACAGGCAGGAGGATTTTCTTTTTCAGAGGAACTTGTTTTTGTTATCTTGCAGTCAGTTCCTCCCATGGTAATCACTCCCAGATGGCAAAGTTCTGATCAACAACAGTAGATAACACAGAATTACTACACCTTGAGGAGTTTACACTGTGGTGTTCACTGTTGCTGTTACTCAGGGCAACAAACCATGAAATACATGCACTTAATCTCTGTGAAACACAACAGATGGCTAAGCATATTATCATGATATCAAAATCTTAAAATGGTACAAAATGCTTTGCAGAACTTATGCCATCGCTTGCTGCTTTTAAATTTCATTACATAAGTCAAGCGGTTATATAATTGAGTAGCAAGAGGAAGAAACTAACAAAGAACACGGGGGTGGCTAAGGAATGCACTTGTGCCCTCCACTAAGGAGCCGTGGCAGCACACAATTACACTTCATAAAACATGAGACGTGCCAAATTGAATTAATTTTCCACATTGTAAGTCAGTCAGTACAGTTACAGTCAGTCCAAAAACACAACAGTAAGTCTGAAAACATGACAACAAGAGAGAAAACACAATGACAAGATGGAAACCACGATGGCAAATTCCAAAACACAACAACATTAACCAGAAACCACATCAGAATTTTGTCAACCGGAAAGGATGGGACCTTTTCTTGTTGAATATGAATGGTCAGGTCAGTGTCAATAACAGTAGGAAATGTACGGAAGTCCACACTGAACCGAAATCATACAGAATTGTTGAATGTTTTTGGAATTCCCAATCCTGGTTTCCAACTTGCTGTTGTGTTTTGGAATTTGCTGTTTTTTTTTTTCTGAATTGCTGGTGTGAGTTGTACTAATCGGCCACCGTACTTTTTCAAGAATACACTACTCTTCTACCAATCCTTTCTGCAAAGAAAAGAGTATCTGTAACACAATACTGTATGTGTTGAGCAACAAATGATGCTTCGGCCAGCTTCAGTCTATGTATAAAAACAAGCCGGCTAGCAGTCCAGCAGAGAAACTAACAGCATGGTAACTTGAGTTTGTATTTTCAAGGCAGAGAGCAACTCTGCAGGACCAAGAGCTTAACACCAGTCACCTGATCTCTCTGGTGACTGAAATCTATCTTACCCGCATGGCCCCTGTTACCCTCGCCTGTGGTGAAGCTCAGGCACATTCACTGGATAGCACTATGGATTGGGACCACCACAAACACTGTCCAAATCCAGACTTGAGACCACATGAAAACTAGAGTCATCTAAGTATTCAGGACAAAACCAAAGAGAGCTCTGAAAGACGAAGGGGACATGGTTGTTATAGGATGAATGTTAAAGACCTAATTAGGGGAAAGGGACTGTATATACAGTGGGGTTGATCCAGTGTTTCCTCTGTAATTGTTGTGTTGCAGTAGTGGTATTGGGTAACTTTTGACATTGTTCCAAATTTATCCCTGGTCTTAGTTTGGTTCTAGTGCAAAGAGTGGCTTGCAATACTAATATTGTTCATTTTGGTTAACTGATTATGATTAACTCACTACTTCTATGCACAAGGTCATATACTTGTTTGTGTTTTTTATTTGTTTTGTTTTGTTTTCTAGATTACAATGTTCAATTTCCCATTGTATCTAGTTGTGGTGGTCATGCTCTAGCTGAGGGGGGTCCACCACTCATAAATGAATGTTGAGGAAACACTGTGATAGTTTTTTATCTTAGTATTGTCAAAGAATGGAATCAGTTAGAAATGTTTGACTACATTGTGACCTCGAGGCCCTCATCTCTTGACTTTTTTTTTTTTTTTAATTAATTAATCAATCAGTTGTTTGGTCTATAACAAGTCAGAAAATTGTGAAAAGGTTTGTGTTTCGCAAAGCCTAGGATGATATCCTTAAATGTCTTGTATTGTCCACAACCCAAAGATATTCAGTTTACTGTCATAGAGGGAGGAATGAAACCAGGAAATATTTGCATTTGAACACCGTTTAACTTTTAAAGAAGTTCTGGAGAAAGAAAGTTGATTGTTGAATATCAATTGGCAGGTCGTTAAATACTGATGCTTTGGGTTTTAGACCCAAGCCATTAACCCAAAGCAATGGTATTTGATGTTTTTAGAATGAGACTCATGATGAACTGTCAACCTGTCCATGGTGTATCCCATCCTTCACCCAATGTTTGCTGGGAACAATATCAGTTTATCCACAGAAAATGGATGGATGAATGGGCGGATGGATGGATGGAATGAGACGCCCAAATCAACTGTCTTTTTTCCAGACACTTACATAGTGTTGCTTTAAAGAAGCCGAAATCAGACATTTTTTCCCTTTTTTCCCTTTATTTACTCAAACCGATGAATCAATTACCAAAATAACTGCCAATTTTTGTAAAAGTTGACAGCTAATTGATTAATGAATTAATTATTGCAACTCTACAATCAAAGAGGTTCTTAGATGATTTTAATAGCATCTACAATATGTACTAGAGAGGCTGGACACAGCTCATACACACTGAGTTGTGTGGTAAGCTGCCTCACCACACCTGCATGTGACCTGACAACCTCCACTGTTCGAATGGCCACACAGATTCATTATCATATATTAGGGCTGCAGCTTTCGAATATTTTGAGAATCAAGTATTCTACCGATTATCCCATCAATTCATCGAGTAATCTAATAAAAAATAATTTTGCATTATAAAAAAACAAAAACAAACATGCATTACGAAAATGACAGGCCTGTTAAATAGACCAAGCGATTGGCTTTTATTCCTGAAAAAAAACAAAACATACAAACATATATGTTTGTGTGCATGAGCGAGAGTGAGAGAGACGAATGTGTGTGTGTGGGTGAGGAAAGTAGCTATTTGGTGTATTAGTGTATTAGCGAATTAGTTTCCATATCTAGTCATACCAACATCAGGCTACAGCCTCTACAAATACCATACGTTCTAACTAGCGATTGTAGGCTACGTTAAATAAGCTAACATCAATGTTTAGGTTAGCTTGTGATGGCAACGCTTGGTGAGCTGGTGTTAACAGCTGGATGCTTTCGGTTCAGATGTTGAATCATTGTTGACGTGCTGTTGTGGTACGCCAGTTCTGCTTTGCAGTAGACACATTGCAATTTGTTATCTTCTTTTTTAAGTATGAAATGATCCAAAACTTTGGACATTCTCTGTCTTTTACAGACAGTTTCTTGGCTCTCCGCTAGGGCTGCACAAAAAATCGTTAAAAAATCGCGATCTCGATTCACACATACACGTGATCTTATTTCTACACATAGCGATTCTGAAGCATTTTATATCTCGAGCTGAATCACAAACAAATGCTCCTATTTTCCTCCCGGATTTTTCGAAGCGCCCCCAAACGCAGCACTGCCGCTGCCTCCTCCCTCAACCTGTGGTAAAGCATCTTTACAACACGGGATTCAGCGGAGGAAGCCCGCCTGCAGTTAAGTGTATGGAAGGAGTGAGTGAGAGGCCGTTTTTAGACGGGGCAGCAAGCCGCCAATCTGCCCGTCTTTTGGACGGCTAGGTCCACGGTTTTAGACAGAGGGCGGCAAATTGAGAGTCTGTTTAGGTCCACCGATTTCCCGCCTCAGAGGGTACACTTATTTCCACCTCGCCTGCTAGATGAGCAACTGGACAGCCGCTGAGATCCGGGAGATGCTAGTTTCTCCTGGATCTCTAGCTGTTTCGTTGTGTTAGCTTGTTGTTGTAGCGCAAGCTAGAAACGGTCGCTACTTTCAAAGTAAAAGCCCCCCGCTAAGAACCCAGTTCTAAACTACAATGGGGTGCAATGTAAAGCTCTTATTTTGAAGACAAATTTGTTGTCAACTGTTCCCAGCCCAACTTCGGGCTTCATGTCACGTCACATGTTTACTCGATGAATATTACGCCTCCGTTTTAGAAAGCCGATCAAAGCAGCTATCACATATCACCTAGCCAAAGATACGGCCCCAATAAACACTGTACAACATGAGGGATTAAAGGATTCCCTCTCATCTTGGAGACATTTTTTTTTTTTCTTTTGTAAAAATCATTTCTCATCCAATGATAGAACTTGAACAAAACAAAAAAAACCATTGCTTTGGCAGAGGCATATGCCTCTGCCATACTACAATGTTTTTTTACTCATTAGTGCAATAAACATTTTGTGAAAAAATCGTGCCAGAGAATCGTGATCTCAATTCTAAGCACAAAAAATCGTGATTCACATTTTTTCCAGAATCGTGCAGCCCTACTCTCCGCCATCGTGCCAACTCTGAACGTAGCCGTGTGTGTCCGCAATAACAGTCCGTGTTGAAAAATGATCCCTGAGCTAAGCAGGCCACATAACGTGGGTGATAGGAATTAAACGAAGCCTTGAGGCAGAGATTTTGCTTCGACCATTTTTTGTAATCGAATTATTCGAGTAACTCGAGTAATCGTTTCAGCTCTATAATATATGTGTGTCAAAGTATGTGAGTGACCACAGTCTGTACTCTCAGAGGCCACTCTGACCAAAAGGAGTAGTCCTCTGTGAACACACCTTTAAAATAGCTATCAGTGGTCTGCTAGTAGAAGTTATAAGTGTGCAGTTAAACTTGCTGAACTGTTAAATTATTCTCAACCTGCTGTACATAAACATGACAGAAAGGTGATATTAGGGTCAACATCATTATAACTGAATGTTTCATGGCGCTGGAGGAAACCGACCAACAAAATTCTGCACTGGATCAATAGTAAAAATTTGTAGTGGTCATACATCTAACAAATATATTTGTAATTATTGATTCATTTGCTGAACACCACAGCTTCTCAGTATCGTTTTTTATCACATGACTGTTTTGAATCATTTACTAGCCAGTGCGGCAGCAAGCCTTGAAAGATTTACTCACTAAATGTAAAATCTACCTTCTCTTTTAAGCCTGTTGGGTGCTAATTTAGGACCCTGTAAATAGCATCTACAGGAAAAGTCATAGCCTATATTAAAATATTGATCTCAGGAATTGCACCAGCTGCCTGTTGCTACTACTAACAAGGTTAATGGAAGTCCTGAGACTAGACCAAATAAGCTGAAAGACACTAACATGCTTTCTAGTCCAGAGTGGGAGTGCAGAGTAAAGACACAATTCTTTGTGGGTAACCATGAGCAAATTACACATTCCTAATATAAAGAATCTCATTGTGCAGCTTTAAGGAACTAACTGATTACCAAAATATTGCGATTGTTAAGAGAGTACTTTTCTGTTATTTCAGCTCTTAACAGAAGAGCTTAGTTTGCATCGCAGGTTTAGCAAAAGAACCCTGAATGTAATTACAGAAATCAAACTGTGCAGTCCTGTCCTGAGCTATGCTGTTAGCCTCCAGGAAGTATACATATTGGGAGCACGTTCGTTTGTTCATCAGTAGCATGAGCCTGCAGGTTATCTAGTTGTGAGTAGTGATGAAGCATGGGCTTTTTGCTATTTTACAAACAACCTCTGCCATCTGTCTCTGCTTCAGCAAAGAGAGAGAGTCAGTGCAGCATGCAGGGAGGGGGGAGAGAATCTACAGTTTAATTAACCATGGCTTATCTAAATCCTCCTTTCTGTAAATTCCATTGTAGTGAATGGAACACTTTATTGGCCACGGTCATATAACATAAGTACGCAAACACACACACACACACACACACACAGCTTTGCTAACTCACTGATGACTCCAGAATGACAGGATGCAGGACAAATCCTCTGTGGTCACGTCAAATTATATTTCATAACAGACAGACACACAGACACCCACCTCTTAGCCCCACTGTTGGAATGTACTCTGCTGACTAATGCCTCGGCCAGTCCCAAAAATAGCAGCTTTGCTTATAATACCGCCTGCTTGTACACTTGCAATTGGCTGATCCTTCGGCCGGCCTGGCAGACGTCACTACAATGAAACATCTTGGCTCTGTCTCCATAGCAACGCTATTCTTATTTTTTGCGGGATGGAACGCTAGAGGACATGGTGACATCACAGTGACAAGGCCAAGTGTAGAGGGAGTGTGTGTGACTCAGTGTGTGAGGGAGTTTGGATCAGAGTAGTCGATAGTGAATGACTTGGAGCAGATGTGACTTTCACACGAGGACCATCATCCCATGTTCACGTAGAGGTCGATTCAGTTTTTAGATCAAGATTTGACTCTTGTTTAAAGGCAGCATTTGGAGCATCAATGGATGCCAACACTAATAGCTGCACTGATAACATTATTTTCGGTGAGTTAGCAGCCCTATGGGGCAGGGTCAAGCAGCTTTATCCGGCTTTGAAAAAATGTTGAGGAAACATCACACTGGAGGGATTTGATCATGTGGGTATGTTCAGTGATGAGCATTGTTTAAAATGGAAGTCAATGAAACCAAGATGTGACATTATGTTTCAATAAGCAGTCTCCTGAGTATAAATGAAATGAGGCAGTTTAAAGCAGCTTCTAACACTGAAGCAGAACAGGACACCACAAGTGAATGAGGAATACAGTACTTACCACTGTAGACAGTTTACACAGGTGCATTATTCCAAAAATGTGGTTACACAATGGTAGATTTATAGTCAATTAAACCGTAGCTAGTTATTTATTATTGTTAACAAACAATAAAATGCTTTATAAAAAAATTACAAATCAAGACCTATTATTATTTTTCATTTTTCCATTCCCTTCAGTATTTTTGCATTTCAGTGGTTTTGAAAGTTAAAAGGTCTAATGTCCAAGCCAAAGAGAGCTCCTCTCTCCCACAGAAAACACTGCTCCTGAAGTACCCGAAAAGCCTCAACAGAAGTGTCTGAGCCAGTCTCTGCCAAAAAAAAAACATGTTTTATTTAGGGCCGGGACTCAATTAAAAAAATTAATCAAATTAATCAGAGGCTTTGTCATTAATTAATCGAAATTAATTGCATTTTAATCGCATCTAAATATTTGACCTGAGAACAGTGAGAAGCAATTTTTTTCACATGGATTTTAGTATACCATTGAATAATGACTGAATACAGAAGCTTAAGCAACAAAACATTGTTTGGGTTTTTTTTTTCAAGACCAACAGACCAGTGCAATTTTTGCCATAAAGTGTAGTAATAGCTTATTTAGGAATACATTTCAGAGATTCAGGTAGCCTATAGGTAGGTAGACCTTCTGTAAACTATAACACTTTGTTTTTAAGTAAAACACAATACTTTCAAGTACATTCAGAACATTGGAAACCCTGACTATTGGAAAACATCTATCTTCAGAGGCCATAACAGACTTTAACAACAGTTGATCTAAACAAATCAATTCCAGTCCAACTCTCTGTAAATAACCTTGGCCAAAACAATAAACAGTTCAACATAAAGTGCCAGTTGCAACAACAACATAATAAATAGTTGCTTAGCATTTAGGTGATATCTGAGGCTTGATATGCTGCGGTGATACGCAAACTCCTTCTTGCATAATTTGCACACAACCGTGCTCTTATCTACGCTGCCATCCGTCCGCTTTTTAAAACAAAATTTCCCATCCACGGGGCCAACCAGAGCAGTCTCATCTGCTTCTTCGTTCATTGTTGTTGTCTGAAGTCATGAACGCAGTGTTGGGCAAGCTACTCGAAAAAAGTAGTGAGCTAAGCTACAAGTTACTCTACATTAAATTAAGCTTCACTACACCAAAGCTACTCCCCAGAGAAATGTAGCAAGCTAAGCTACAGCAAAATGGCAAAAGTAGCTTAACTACATCAAAGCTATTTTTTTTTATATTGGAACAACTTCATTCCAAGTCAAAGCTATCGTTCAATTGTTTATTAAACAATAATTTGTGCTTTCACTATTTTGTATATTTTATTATTCAACTATCAATGCACACTTAATTCTAACATCCATGGACAGTCATTCACCTTGCTACCACAGCAATATCCACCTGACTTACACTAATGGACAGTGTCCTACACTGTAGCATATTAACATAATTAAACAGCAAATAGTATATTATAGTTGTAGTTTTCGTTAAGGTTCTCTTGTCTTCTAGTTTCAGCTTTATAATTTATATTTGATATTTGAGTTAGTCTATTTAGTTATTGTATATAATTCAGCCTTTAATTGTATTTGTTTCTTTTACCTACCTCATTGTTTTTGGATTTTGATTTATGTCAAGTGGCTGTAACACTTTAATTTCCCTTTGAGATTAATAAAGTACTCTATCCATCAACCAGTGTCTCATATAACTGGCAGTTTCAAAAGTGCTATTTTTATTAGGCCCACTCTGTAGTAGTAGCTATATCTACATACATTTTAAGCTGGTTAAAAATGACAAAAGTAACAATTCAGAGTAATGTTTCTCTGTTACTGTATTTGTTTATTATTCAAGTTTGTCTTTTGCATCCCTCGGGATCAACTCGTCTCCGTCCTCCTCACCCTCTGCCATCTTTCCATCAAGTAACGTAACTCACTCATGCTAACCTGTCTGTATTCCCGTGCAGCAGAGACGTTGTATGCAAGGATTAGTCCGTGGTGTCACCGTCATACCGAAGTGCTTCTGTCGGCTCCACATACACGGCCATGTGTGGCGGTGGCATCACCGACTATCCTTTCATTTCAGACCGCAACAGAAAGCTCCGCTGCGCTGAACTTCAGAGGTGTTCATAAAAATGTAGCTTGTGTGGACGCTACCGCACTACTTGGTCAATAAAAGAGCTAAGCTACTGAAAAACTATTTCATTCAGAAAGTAGCGACGCTACCACCACGCTACTGAGAAATGTAGTTAAACTAGTAACGCCGCTACTTGTAGCGACTTTACTGCCCAACACTGCATGAACGCTATGCATGAACGTTTGTTGGTGCTCCAGTATAATCGGTATCCCTGAAACTCATCCAGTGAGAAACTTTCCGCGGTGCAAAAATTAGTGCCATTACAATGCGTTAATTTTTTTAACGCGTTATTTTTTGTGTAATTAATTAATCGTAATTAACACGTTAAAGTCCCGGCCCTAGTTTTATTACATCTGGAGAACAAGCCTGTGGGCCAGAGCAGCACTATAACATTTCATTAAAACACTGTTTTGTGACACATTTTACTTTTATAAAATAATTGCAGTTCTTGCGACTTGGATATCAAAATGAGTCATGCTTCAATTGCAATTTCGATTTTTTTCAGCAATTAACTGTGACAGAGCCTACCAAACACACAGTGCTTGCTTAGCGTGTCAAGTAAAACTAACTAAACAAATATGTATGTTGAAGAAAAAGAAGCAGCCTGGGACATTTTGATCACTTTCACACTAAAAACCATCTGAGGGAGAAGCGGTGGCGAGATGGGAGGAGGTGGAATAAAGCAGCCACAGCAGTAATAACAGCTTTACTAACTGATATATGACTATTAATAATACTAAAAGTATAATAATTATTATTATTATTATTGTTCACACACCACCAACTCTAGTCCTTGACTGCAGACTCAGTGACTGCAGTATCACATGCTCCTGAAATACATTCCCACCACTTTTCAATCCTTTCTACATCTGAATATTTCCTGACTATCTAAGTAACTAAGTTACAAATAAAATACTAACATTGCTATTCAAAGTGCTATATATCTTAAATATCTCAATGTCAAATGAAACGGCTAAATAATCTTACAAACAACACGTAACAACAAAATCATTAAATATCTAAGAATCTTTTGACTGCTACAAAACAATGTGGTAGTAGAACTAGTACTTTTTACACCACAATTTTCTATTTTCATTGAAAACATATTAAAATCAGGATGATGTGAGCTTTGTTAGGGTCTGTACCAAACAAACATATTTTCTTACATCCGGAGAAGAAGATCGATTGGCCAGGTCATCTCTGCAACACTACAGTACTTCCTGCTAACTTATAATGTTCAGTCTGATCATTATTATTATTATTATTATTATCATTTGCAGTTGCCAATTTATTTATAAAGCAGAAAGAAGAGTGATTATGTACTCAAAAGAGATTGTTGTTTCTTGTAGAAGATAAAGTGAAAGAATGGAAGAAATAAAGAGTACCAGAGCGGATATATCATACCAACAGTCACAAGAAGGAACATACATTTACTGTTCACAGTGTGACTCGTTCCATGTGAGCAGACTGATAGACACAAAAGAGGCAGCCCAGGGGGATAACTTTGCAAAAATGCTCTGATCATAAATAACAGAGGCAGCTCAGGCAACTAGCAAGCTGCTTTTGAAATCCTACTCCTCTTAGGCTAAAAAGCATGCCGAACAGAGAGGCTTTCCACGGGCCAGGTTGAACTGCTTCCTAAAGCTAGGAATAAGAGACAGCGGAAATGTCCCTTGGCGTGTGCCCAGCTTGGTGGAAGTAAAATCTCTCTATCCACTGTGCTCAATTAAGTCAAAGATGTGGGCCTGCTGGCCTGAGGGAAGGGGGCTGGTGTTGGAGCAGAGGAAATGGGTCAAAGCAAGGTGAGGAGGCTGGAAGAAATGGATAATCCCTCATTATGGCTTTCCTTTCTAGGGTGACTTAATAGGGAAACAGAGGAGGACAGCAACAAACTAGATTAAGAGAGAAAGATTCTGCATTTGTTCCTGTCTGACAAACATGACACTGCTCAATGAACTTTGGCCTTCAGACGGTAGATTAAACTGTGCAGCATGCATTCTTTGTTAACATCAAGCTTAGTCTAAGAAATGTTAAGTGTAGCAAATGCCTGACATGCATTACTGTAGCCTCGGACATTAGCTGATATTGATCAGAAGCTTAGGACAGGAAGGATTTCAGGCTCAACTGACGGTTTTAAGGCTACATTCTTGTCATAAGGACATGACTGTGGGAATGCATTTACATGTTTGTTGAAGCCTATTAAAGCTATTTTTACCTGGAAGCCTTGCACTTGATGATAGCATTCATGAGAACCATTTGCTCTTGAATGTTTTAATTAAAATAAGAACAATATTTTCACATCTCTTACTTTTGATCTCTGAGTTTTGTAAAGTCATTATCCATCAACGTTTTTAATAAGTGACTGAAAGCTGAGGTGAAATTTCTGACATACAAGCTCCAATTCATATTTTCTTTTTGATGCTAATGCAGCAATAACAAGTAGTGCTATGGAGCAATGTATTGATGATAATAGGGTCTCCATCTGTTTAAACTGTGCACATCCAAACATGCGCGCACAAAAAACATGGTTGTAAATGATGCAAAAATACGGAAGTGAAGAAAAAAACATTTAATGGATAAAGTCAGATGTTACCTGTGCCTTCTCTTGGGTGAGGGTAGGCCTCAGCAATATGGCAAAAAAGTTTCATACCTGCTGATATCGATAATAATTATTGATCTTTTTTACTGACCAGGAAACAAAAGGTCGAATTCAACCTCTTTATTTTGAATTTAACCACTGTATAAAATCACACAGGTTACGTTAACACAATAATGAAAATGAATGGGTTGTGCTTATGTTTTTCTCACGGTTGGTGAAAAAACACTTGGCCATCAGCAGAACTGGTGAGGCGCATTGTGAGAATTAGCTGCTGCGCCGACCACTTTGGCTGGTGCAGCAGCAGTGAGTGAGCCTTGCCACACTTTGGCAGCAAAGAATGGCACCACAGGATGAGTGACACCCGAGAGGAGCAGCACAAGACTGGGACAGAGGCTGAAAGGGCCGATGTGTTTGCCGGCAAGGCTGCAGCTTGTAAGCCACTGTATCATACCACAAGAAATGCACAAATGACTACTGTGTGAGTTAATAGTTTAACAGGTGGAGCATGGCTGGTATAGTGAGAAATAACCTGATGCCACAGCTCCTCAGTAATCAAAACTTCTTGGAGATGTGCGGAAATAACAAGATCCAAGCACAAATGATAAAGCTTAATGAAAACCCACAAGGGGAGCTTATTCCAAATGATTAATGAGTGCACAGGAGCATTCTGAGGTTCACTGTACCATCTGCTATGAAGTTTAACAAGACATGCAGGTTAAGTTAATTGGCAATCCTAAATTGGCTGTAGTTGTTAATGTCTTTTAATGTGTACCAACCTCTTGCCTCAAAGTCAACTGGGATGGACTCAAACTCCAGCAACCCTCCAAATGATAAGCATGATGAATATATATACCTATGGTGTTAAAGAATGGATCCTCTTCATAGTGTATATGAACAAAGAAAATAAATACAATTCACAGTACTTTCATATCAATGTATTAGGTGCTTATGTTACACCCTTATGCTGGAGTTGGCCCAAAAAAAACTATTGATCGGCAATAGTCCATAGGTTTAAAATTCCTCTAAGGCAGCTTTCAACCACCATTAAAACTAAAACTCTCCACTGAAACAACCCTGTTCTAGTCCTGGAAACTCACAGAGCTGGTTTAAAATCAATGTGGATGGTTAATATCTAATTGCAGTATTGGCAATGCTCGAATAATATGCCTCCAATACCAAAGCAATAACACGTACAACTTTCTCCCCCTCAATGCTCTGCATGTGCCTCCTGGTTTGTAAACTAAACTTTACACTACCAGCAGCAGGATGCCTTGGTCCACCTGGCACTGCCGAATGCCAACTGCTGATTGGCTGGCTGCTGAGAAAGAACAGCAGAACAGTCTGTTCTGACCTGTCCCTCTACTTGGCAGACCATCATAAACAATCTCTCTCTCACTCTCTATGAGTTACCTTTTTGGCTGCTGTTTCTCCCATGTGAGAAAAGGTGACACTTTTGCTCACATACCAGCTTATGTGTGTGTGACTGTGCAGACACACACTCAATGTTGCCGCCTTATTGGGAAAGAGAGACATCTATGTATTTCTTCCTTCTGAAAAGCACACAAAGGGATGAAATCAGTCATCGGAGCTTGTGGAGTCAATGTTGGGTCACGTGTTTCCCACACTTACATGCAAACAAGTAAACAGTGAGATCCTCTAAGAATGGCTGTCTCTCTGAGAAATACAAATAAATATAGCCTATGATCCTATGAACAGGGCCAATGAGTAACATTTCACTAGATCGACGGCCGTGAGAAGACACTGTCCACACACCAGGGGTATCACACTAGCATCCAGCATTGTATAGATAACAGTCTGAGAACATGTAACCATAAAGCAATGCACTGGCTTCTTACATAACTGCTCTGTTCATCTTCACACATCTCCAGTTATGCATTTCTCCAACAGGAAAAAAACAAAACCACCCTCAGTGGTAAAATTGTTAACTACTAGCTAACAGGCTGTTATGCTGAAGCCTGGACTTCATATTACAACACCCTGCTGATGAAAATCACATCACTGGTTTGACAAGTATACGGAAAATAACCAAATACTTACAGTATGTGTAACAAATCACCTCCACATTGTATACAGTATAGATACCATATAACTCGCATAGGAAAGGGAAAAAAAGTGATTCCCACTGAAGTCAATGCCAGTGTGGTATTCTCAGGCTATATCTGGTAGTATTTTTCTTTCGTATAAAAGGAATTAAAAAATATATACAATCTTCAGTGAACACATATTTCAATAAACCAACTAACCAACCACAGATTGACACAGAAAATATTTTGTTCTGACAGACATAAAACTTGATATAACCTTAATGTACATACATGTACACATATATATGTACACATATGTTCACCATATTATAATATACAATGAAATAAAACAATATACAGACATTAATATTGCTATGTTGATTCTGACTCAACTGACAGACTTTGTTCTTGATAAATTAAAATTATTGGATTGGATGATTACAATTGTTTGCAATTGATTTTCTGTCAATCATCTAATTGAGTCATCATTCCAGCATTAGCTTTAAAACTACTGAGCAAGATTAGAAAGTTACAGCAGAAAGCAACCTTTGGCCTTCCAGCTGTCAGTGCTGGTGTGCCGAGAACATGCTGTGCAGAAACACGCACGATATCACAGATAACCACACACACTCGCAATTGCACATACATTTTCCTCATGCACAAATTCATGTGTCCACTTACTAAGAGAAAGACAGAGTACCTTACGGTGGTTTGTGGGTGGAAGGAGTGGAGGACGGATGACAAAGAGCAGAAGGAGAAGGACAGGACAGGAAGAGCAGGTGGACTATAACAACAAGGCTGAAAGCGTGCCAAGCAGCCAGGCCTGGCCTGTACTAAAGTATATTCTAGTGTGATGTCTCATTACATAACAGAAGCTGGCACACGGCAGCTCCACTCCACACTGTAGCTTGGGAACATACACACACACACACGCACACACACATACTTGCAGCAGGAAGACTCCAGTGACAAACTAAGCAGTTCCTTTTCATCCTCTAATAGTGGGCTTTCAAATTTCACCTTCAATTTCACAATGCACGCGCAATTTAATTTCCCCTGCTGTAAACAAGGAATTGACAGCAAGGAAAAATTAATAATACATTATGTAAAAATTTGCTTCAAATTGGGGGCAGTATATTACCAGAGTAACTGCTAACTGTCGCTGTCATTAGCAAATTGGCTCAGTTAGCCGTGCAGCTAGCGGTCCAGTTGGGGAGCTCGGCTGGCTGGTTAGCATCTTAGCTTCAGAAGATATCTCTTTAAAACAATCAAGGGGCATTAAAATTCTTATTTCATCAGATTCAAATTCTTTCTTTGAAAATTTTAGGTACTTTATGAAATGATGAAAAAAGAAAAATTCTTACATATTGGACCTTTAAGTCAAAGACAACACACAAGGTCTCTTGTTGTCAGCAGGGCCATGCTAAGCATCAGACCCATCACCAAACTTAATATTACACAGATTATGACAAGTTATTGGTTTGCTGAAATTACCTTTCTTACACATCAGCATCAAATCATTACTAACAGTTCCAATTTCGTTCATGTGGTTAACATGTTTGATGTTATATTCAATTTTAATTATTGAAATCAGCTCAGTGTGGAAAGACTTTTTCAGAGGAAAAAATATTTTACAATCTTTCCCACCATGATAATAAATAAACTCATCAAAATAATTACATACATTTACCCTGTGGAGATGTTTTGTCTACAGACTGAACTAGCTTAAACACACTGATTTTCTGTACATTATGTACTCAGACCTACATTTGTGTGTATAATCTATGTGGCTGTTTGTCCATATGGAAACAGCCGGGGGCAAAATTCATATCCATGATATTCTAGGGCATAAAAAGACCAGAAAGGGTCAGTCCTTTATTTATTTCCATTAGAGGCCTACAATGGAATACATAAGAGCAGTGTAGTAGGAGCAACTGTAGCCTATGAGGGGGATTAAATGGTGGTTATATAACCAGTGACCTGCCAGTGCAGGCCTACTGATCCTGACACAGTGGAGTACAGCGGCTTAAAAGAGCGGCTTACCTCTGCAAATGACTCACTTCAACGTTTAACTGGTCATCCTTGACAAGATACAGTGAAATAACTATCTGTGTCCTCTTTATAGTGACATCAGCCTCGTTTCTGCCTACAAGGAACCATAGCTCTCTTACTAAATCTGTGGACCCTGTTTCCAATTCCTGCTCACATTCACAGATATTATCCTGGTTGAGCATGGAATACTAACCCGTGGAATTGTATTAAGTAGTGAGCTTTACATAAATTCAGCATCATTTGACACGTTAATGAGCCCTTTAATATGCGTTTTAATCTTACTGTATGTTTACACTGCTTGTTACCACCCACCGAGAATCATTGACAGGAGACGGTGGACCACACGAGCACCGATTTCACAATAAGCAACTAAATAACTGCTGTTTGCTATGTTATACATGGCTCTTTTCATGGTTACTACCAGACAATTCACAAATTATCTTAACGACGGCCTTGTGAGTTATGCAGCTTTGCCAATAGGATAATAATAATACGATTTAAAAAAAGAGCCAGATTTTTCAATGGAGTTTGGTGTGCCGTTCTGTGTGAGGCAGAGATAACGGGACGCAGCGGGCACCATCTCTTACCTTTGCTTGGTTTATTAGAAGCCCCACGAAAGTTGACACCAGCACCGAGCCGGACATGCTGCCTTTTCTCCGCATCTCTTGCTTCAGAAACGGGAAAGCGGCCGCCGGCGGCTCCTCGGATACGGTCACCGTGTAGGACTGTCGCATGCTCGGCATGCTGGCGGAGGAACGAAGCCAAGGACTGGTGTGAGTTATTCAGACGAGAGCGAGTGATTTCCGAGCGCTCCTGCTCCGCTTGACGAGCCGTTCTCTGTTGCAGGAATTAGACGTTTCACTCCGTTTTCCGATAGCCTCTCTGCCTGTTGTCATTCATTCATTCATATCACGGCACCAGCCTCACAAATCACGCCGGAACAGAGGACCTGTGGCGTTCCCCTTAAATCACTCTACTTACCCCTATTGCGAGCGATAAAGCGCCGGTAACACCGATAAAGACTAAATAACTACCAGTGAGCCACCGAGTGTTGAGCCATTGTACACAGCTGTGTGCAAAACGCATGCCCTGTCACTGGAGTAGCTCCGTAAACGATAATAAATACATAGTGTGCTCCCTCTCCGTTGTACAAGACTGGAGGTCTGTCTCCTCTGGCTCGGGTAAAAGTCGGCCTACAACAAACGTCAGCGACCGCCTCCAACCCTGCTGCCTACGTCACAGTCCATCCTTCTCCACGCTGCTGTGTCAAAACTGAAGGACCAAGGAGACTACTCGTCTCCACAATAATCAGGGTAAGCCCTGTTTCGTCCTCAAAGGTTTATATGCCACAGTACATTCTGCCACATACATTGTTACAGCATGAGAATGGCTACATGGAAGGCACACTGCTGTATACCTTTGACAATAGGGATATAGGCTCCTTTTTACTACAGTCTGACTCAGTGGGTCTAAAATTAGATTCTGCTGTCCTAAAATTGGTCTTTGATAAAATTCCGGTGATTCACCAGCAACAGAATAGGTGTTAAGTAGTAATTAGTCTCACTCTGTTACAATAAGAGGATGAAGACGGATGTCTGCCGCAAGTCTAGAATTCACCAGGGGTCCGTTTCACAAAGCAGGTTCAACAAACTCTGAGTCTAACCCTGAACTCTGAGTTGATCTACTCTGAGATAGGAAACTCTGAGTTTTCGGTTCCAGAACAGCAGATTTGAGTTAGTTTGATCAACTCGGAGTAGTTTAACCTGGAGTTAAGCACGTGCACCACAAGTATAAAAAGACAGCATCAATGGAGCCCTGATTCGACGAGTCACCATGGCAACGGGGAAGAGGAGGGCTACGTTTTTCACCCCACTGGAATTGGAAATATTAATGCGCTCATACGGTGAGTTTGAGCACGTTTTTAGAAGGAAGTGTAAAACCGCTACAGCAGCAAAAGAGAGGGAGAAGGCGTGGGAGAACATTGGCGCTCGGGTCAATGCGTAATTTTAAATGTAGTCCTTTGCAATCACAATAATATTACAGGGGGAAACTGCTTGAGTGGTAGCCTATTAATTTATTTAATTTAGGTGCAACCCTGGCTGAGAAGCGCACTTGGCTGCAGCTTAAGTTGAAACATAAAAACATTGTTCAAACAGGTAAGACCTCGGCATAATCTCATGGGGGTAACTCATTTTGATCATGTTTTACATTGTTAATATTAAGTGGCTGTTTGACTGTACAGTTGTTTTATCCCCAACATAATGCTGTTTTCACACACATAAATGTCTTCTCATCTATATCATGTTCTGTTAAATAATTAAGCCTATTTAAACTAACACAGACTTCTACTCAGCCAACAGAAGAACGCAGATGCCCGTAAAACGGGTGGTGGCCCAGCACCGCCACCTCTAACGGAGGCAGAGGAGCTGAAAATGATAAAAATGGGTAGTAGCCGTTTCAGGGCGAGGCACACTTTTCTGACCGCTCTGCAAACAGTTGCCTTGCTCAAGTGCTCTGCATCTCCGACGTTGTATAAAAAACTCCCATTTGCAAAAAAAAAACGCAGCGCAACACACAATATCTGCTGGGATGTGAGAGCATGACTTCGGTTGGTAATGTTGGAAATGTAAGGACAGATTAGGTTGTGTATGTAAATGATGGACTGTGACGTGAAACGGTACCGCTCAAAAAGATAACTGTCTGGAAATGCAAGAACATCTATGTACGGTCTGATAATCATCTCCCGACGAATATTTAATTCTCTGCGCAGTAATGCTGCACCTTCATCCACGGGATCATTATCAAAAGGACATGCCATGGTAGTGAAAATAGTCGCCACCTAACATAACTTCTAATGTAGCCCTACTGACTGATTTTTGCAATGATTTTCTCAAAAAACAGACGGCAGAACTATACTACGCCAAAACTCGCCTGCTGACTGAATGAATGAGGAAATCAAATAGCGTGTGTGGCTGAAAGAGGGCGGAGACAGAGAGAAACTCGAGGTTTGTTGAGAAAAACCTGGTCCTGACCAGGTTAGTTTCACAGAGTATGTTACCATGGTAACTGACCGAGAGCTTAAGTTACCTCTCTTTGTGAAACAGGCTAGAGTTACCCCTCTTTCTCTGGTTTGAGTTACCTCCCTTTGTGAAACGGAAAACTCAGAGTTTCCCTCATTTCAGGGTTAACAGACTCAGAGTTTTCACTAAACCTGCTTTGTGAAACGGACCCCAGGATTGCCCGAGTATAGGCAGTTTATCGAATCAAGTGCAGTTACACCTGTCAAGGGGTAAAATCAACAAAAAAGATCCCTCACCTCGAGTCTCTGGGAAAAACATCATAGGGTCCATAACAAGCTGCCTATTAATTATTTTTGAGGTACAGTTTACAAACAGCACAACACAACAATACAAAACAGGCATATAATCACCTGTACTAGTTTAAAATGGCAAAGTTGTAAAAGCTAACCAGTAGTCATGGAACAGCTGGAAACTCAACCTAGTCGCCAGGTTGGTTAACATTTCTGTCCCTCATTTCTAACATCACCTGTGTTTGCAATGACAAAATATAATGTTTTTTAGGACCATGTGTGGCCACCAAAATATATTTCAAACCTAGACATGATATGTTCCTCACCTTAAAGAGATATTCTGGCATAAGTTTAATCCATGGTCGAACACACCGCGACACCGAGTAAGACCCCCCATCGACTCGTCAGGGCTTCCCCACAACGAGCAAGCTGCTGCAGGAGAGTGGTGAGTTGTGTTGTCTTTTCATTAGAAATCCGGCAAGGCTAGCCAATGTTTGATGCCTCGAACTATGTGCTGGGACCCTATTTGTACTGTTGCTGTTTGGTGCTGTTCTGAGCATTATTTGTGGCTATGAGTGGCTTTTTGATGGCGGTTTCTTGGTGGAGGCATAGACTGCAGTGTAGTGTTGCACGGTAAACTGATACTAGAAAGGTAGCGCGGTACCCAGCCATTAAAAACAATACTTTTTCGCGTTTTATTAGTATCGGTACTTTATGAACTTGGTGCGACAGCGGGGCAGCGTGTCTGTGTGCAGCTTCTCTCTGCTTCCTCACTGCCTGCAGCCAGAGTGTGCGTAGTTTCACAGTGACGGACAGTCACGCAGCAGAGCGAGACAGTGCTAGGGGTGGGCGATACTGCAAATTGTGGTATCGATCTGATACCAAGTAATTACAGGGCCAGTATTGCCGATACCAATACCGATACCGATACTGATACTTTTTACTTGAAAATTCCTGAACATTGAGTGGTTTAGTACTTTTGCATTTAATTAGTTGACCATGATTATGATAACGATAAAACACAAGACAAAGATTTTAGCCAAATAAGAAAATTATATTTAATTTAATTAAATCTATAACCTATCTGCATGTAGCCTAAATAGAAATACTGATGTTCCTTCAACAGATACACAAAAGTGTTATTATATTCTGCCATATTCAAACTTCAGGTTTGAGGTAGGCTCTATATCAATATAAGTATATATTTTTGAGTTCCAGTTACAGTGAACCTGAGTGAGAGAAGTGAAGAGGGGTGCTGCGCTCACACAAACTCTGAAGGAATACGAATGCTTTGCTGAATTTACGCTCGTCAACGTCAGTCCCGGGGGGGGGGGGGGGGGGAGAGACACGGACGGACGGACAGACGGTCATCAACTCCGTCAGCCGTGGGACGGACGGACGCTCATCGCCATCAGCCGGGAGCTCCTAGCCGTCAACCGGGGGACGGACGGACGGACGCTCATCACCGTCACGCGCGGAGTATAGCGGCGCTGACCTAGTGGTATAGCGGCGCAGCGCCGCTGTTCCACCGTCTGGGGAGAACCCTGCCATTACATGTGCTGGTGTTCTCAAGTATGCTGGTCAACAACACCACTAAGTCAATCAGTACTAGTAATATAATCATAGCATGTACATTTTTGTCAATAATTTATAATGTATATTGTAATTTATATTATTAGAATATGGTCTGATTAGCACAGACCTCCACCAGGTCTGGGTCAATTGTGTTGCACTTTAGTGCACTAATGTAGTTGCAGGCTAATAATCCAGGGTTTGAACTTTAACATCATGAAATGCAAATTGCAAAATTTCCCTTTGTGGGATGAATAAAGTATTATCTTATTTTATGAATTGCCAGACTTACAGTTAATGTCATGTATGTTCATTATTTTTATGCTAAATAAAATTGTAGTTAACGTGCTGTTAATTTTTTTCTACTATGGAAAATCAGGTTATTTAATAATCTCTGAGAGCAAACAAGACAAATGAACAAAACAAGAAGACACTTGTCTTCTTGGATACAGAGATGCTTGTAACCAGATTGGCAGCTAAGTTAAATAGCTGCATAATCATTTCATTGTTGTTCTAACAGGTTAAGTAGCTATAAAGCTCAGCAGCTTTTACAAAAAAAGTTGTTGTTTTTTTACTGTGTTTTAATAAGAAGAAATAAGTCATTTTAAGTTTCACAATCTGTCATCTAATATTTTATTCCATTACTTTTGATGATGTTTTAGTTTTCCGCCGTGGTATTGTTTCAGTATCGGTATCGAGATATTTTAGGGAGGTATCGTACCGAAGTCATATTTTTGGTATCATGACAACACAACTGCAGTGTATTGTTATTGTGTGGTCTTTTCGGAGGTTGCAAAAACTACATAAGCTAGTGGTTGGAAAACTTGATCTCTCAAGGGGAGTCTTACTCTGTGTCACGGTGTGTTAGACCATGGATTAAATTTAAGGCAGAATATCCCTTTAACTGAATAACCAACCCGGATACGTAACGTTATAACATGAAGACATGAAAAGTTTCACCACATTCATGGTTTTCAAAAATGTTCATTGCCAACATTTTTTCATGCGTCAGGGTGGGTTAACGACATGCTGAGAGCGGTGAGCCTGAACTAAAATAAAAAAATGTGTTGAAATGCTCTGGAAAGCTGGTGGGAAACTTGTGTTTTGTTTTTGTTTTCCATCTGACTTACTGAATCACCGTGAAACTGTGTTACACTACCTCTCGAGAGATCAAGTTAGCAGACCGCTAATTTACGGAGTTTTATCAACCTCAGAAACGACCATACGACAACAAAATGGATCCAAATATAAACTGCCACCAAAAAGCCACAAATAATGCTCAGAACAACACCAAACTTCAGCAACAGTACAAATAGGGTCTCAGCACATAGTCCGGGGCATCTAACCTCCGCTCGCTTAGCTAGGGAAGCTATTGGGAAGCTAAAAACAGACTTCAACTCTCCTCCATCAGCTTCCGGGTCGGGGAAGTCCCGACGCGACGATTACCGAGTGCGGTTAGAAATGCTCAATTCCGTTCTTTCCCCTGACCTCTCTCGATAATAACTGTTATAAACTGGCAGGTAAAACACATATGAACTTTGATTGCTTTTCCATGGAGTCATAATCATACATTTTCATCCATGAGCCGCGGAACTCTACTGCACTCGGTAATCGAGTCGTCGGGACTTACCGTCAACAGGAAGCTGCTGCAGAAGAGTGGTAAATTTTTATTTTTTTTTTAATACTTTATTTACAGTTTTTGACTTTACCAAACTGTACAAAACATGTAACAACAGAGAAACACTCAAACATAAAAGAAAACAGGAGGGGCTGACAGACAGTTGTAAATTTATATAAATAAATTTACACAAAAAAATATATATATATAGTGCAATAGTTGAAGTAAAGTAAGAACCATGTGAAAAATTGAGTCAAGCATCACACCTGACACTGGGCTAGGAAGGGTCCCCAGATTCTCTCGAATCTGCTCTGTTCATTGGGTTTGTGCAGGCGTAGTCTTTCCATTTGAATAACTGATAACATCTCGCTGAGCCAATGAGAAAAGGTGGGTGGAGTGGTGGACTTCCAAGTTAGAAGAATAAGTTTCTTAGCCACCACCATCCCTAGATGCAGAGCGACCTGCGTATCGTGCAGGAGATCAGAGGTCTCAGCAGAACATCCAAAGATAGCCAGGTCATGGTTAGGCTGGATAACTCTGGAGTAGGCTTTTGACAACTGCTCAAATATAGCTGACCAAAAGTTGTGCAGTTTAGGACAGAACCAGAAAAGATGTGCTAGTGAACCCTCAGCAATATGACACTAATCACATACAGGGGACACGGAGGGGAAAATACGATTTAACTTTGTTTTTGAATAATGCAATCTGTGCAGCACCTTGTACTGAATTAACCTATAACGTGAGTTAATAGAGCAACAATGGACCCGAGACAGTGCCTTCTCCCAAAGTTCTGTCGATATTTCAGAGTTCAAGTCTTTGGCCCATGATTCTCTAATAAAATCAGAGAAAACTGAATTAGTAAAAGAACCCACAAATTTTGATATTAACTGCTTGGAGTCTGGAGGGAGCAGTAGGGCCTCGAGGAAAGGATGGGTAGTGGAGTTAGACTCAGAAAGTGGCCAATTCTCCTTAACATAGTGTCTGACCTGGAGGTAGCGAAAAAAGTGAGAATTTGGAAGGTTGAATTTATTGCTTAGCTGAGCGAATGATGCCAATTGGCCATTAATGTACAGATCCAAAAAGGTTCTAATACCCCTCTCTCTCCAGACCACAAACACCCCATCCAATCGGGCAGGCAAGAATGAATGATTCTGACATATAGGCGCATGTAAGGAGACACTGGGAACCCGGCAAGCCACTTTTATCTGATTTAGGATTCGCAAGGAGTTCTTCACAGTGAAATTTTGCTGAATTAATTTGGCTACTGGTGCGGAGTCAGAAAACAGAGGAGCTGGGAGTGAGGACATTTCAACTGCAGCAGCTTCCAGCTGCAGCCACAAAGGATTCTCCTCAGCTTTATCAGTTCCACACTTCCAATAAGTAAGAGCCCTGGAGTTGGCTGCCCAGTAGTAGTGTTTAAAAACAGGCAGCCCCAGACCACCATTTTTGGAAGGTTTTTGAAGATGAGCCTTGGATATCCTGTGTGAATTGTAACCCCACACGAAGGGCAACACAATAGAGTCAAGCTTCTTAAAAAAAGATGCATTTAAATATATGGGTAAGTTCTGGAAAAGGTACAGCAGCCTGGGTAGGCTCACCATTTTGATCGCATTAACTCGCCCGATCATAGATAGGGGCAGTATTCTCCAAGATTCAATATTTGTTTTGAGTTTTTCTAAAGATTCTGTAAAGTTAAATTTGAAGAGATTTCGTCAGTTTAAGCCCTAAATAGGTGAAACACTCCTTCATCACTCTAAAAGGCAATTTTGTCAGGAAGTCGTCAGTGAGTTGGTCAGTTAAGGGCATGAACTCACTCTTTCTCCAGTTTATGGTGTAGCCAGAGATGCTTCCAAAAGAGTTTATATATTCTAGTAGGACAGGAATGGAGACCACCGGGTCAGCTAAACAGACAAGGAGGTCGTCCGCATACAGAGTCACATGGGTCTCGGTGCTGCCTGACCTAATACCTTTAATGTATGAATGTCCTCTAATACCAATAGCCAGGGGCTCCAGCGCTATATTGAACAGCAGGGGGGACAATAGGTCCCCCTAGCGGACGCCACGCTGTAGAGTGAACGGTCCGGATCTGTCCCCATTCGTTAGAATGGAAGATTTCGGGTTAGTGTCTAATATTTTGACCCACTCGATGAAAGTGTCACCGAATCCAAATTTCTTAAGTGTTGCAAATAGATAAGGCCACTCTATCATATCAAATGCCTTATGAGCGTCCAAGGACAATATAGCTGCTCTGTTATCTTTGCCATAATCTGCATACATGATATTAAGGATTTTGCGGACGTTACAGAAGGAATACCTGCCTGGAATAAATCCTGTTTGGTCCGGGTGAATGATACTTAATACATTTTTACCGAGCCGGTTTGCTAGAACTTTTGTAATTATTTTCAGATCATAATTTAGTAGGGCAATAGGCCTATAGCTACCTGGGTCTGTTTCATCTTTGTTCCTTTTTAATAAAACACAAATATTTGCTTCACTGAGAGAAGATGGAAGCTGTTTGTTTTTAAACGTGTCTCGGATCATTCTCAACAGAGAAGGTGCGAGGACCCCTTGAAAGGTTTTGTAAAACTCTGGCCCAAACCCATCCGGACCTGCAGCCTTGCCGGTAGGGAATGCTCTGATAGCATCCTGTAACTCAGAAAGTGAGAAATCTGAGTCCAGACTCTCCCTGAAAGCCGCATCCAATTTTGGAAAGTGAAGCGAGTCAAAAAACTGATCGAAATCTTCCTGCGTGGCTGTTGATTTGGAAGTGTAAATTTCTAAGTAAAATTCTTTAAAACGGTCGTTGATATCCTTTAAATCTGTAAGCATCTCTCCAGATTCAGATTTTTTTTATAAATGGCTCTTTTTGCTTGTTCTCCTTTTAACTGCCTTGCCAGTAACTTCTGTGGCTTGTCACCGAGCTCACAGTGCCTCTGTCTAAGAATTTCCGTAGACCTGTTCAGCAGTTTGTAGCTCTTTTTCAATCTCTTCCAATCTGCCTCGCTTAGTTCTTTTCAGTGTTGCTTCATAAGAAATAATTTGCCCCCTGATATACACCTTGAGTGTTTCCCACAGTGTTGTATCATTCACCTCCCCATTGTCGTTGGTATCTAGGAACTGTGATATGTGCGTAGTGATGTGTGTTTTAAAAGCCTGGGCCCGTATTCACAAAGAATCTTAAGGCTAAAAGTAGCTCCTAACAGGCGAATTTAGGAGCAACTCCTAAAAATGATGGGTGTGTCAGTCGTAACTTTAGGACTCCTAATTTTTGAAAATAAGAGTTATTCACAAAACATTTTAAGCCTAAAAGTAGCACCTAAGTCTGGGAGACCTTAGAAGTAGTCCAGAGGACTCCTAACTCGCTAAGACCTGGTCACAGCCGAATGTTTTGGAGACGCTAAATGACAGGGAATTATTAAAACGATGTCGGATGGACCGCGAAGGGATTGAAGTTGTGGTTGAGTTGGTGAGGGACGCACTAACGTTCCCAATCAACTGAAACAATCCAATAACGCCAGAGTTAAAATGTTTGGCAACACTCCGGTATTTGGCTACGGGGAAAATGCAGCTCTTCGCACGTACTAGTATTACCTGGGGACCTCAAGTGATTTAGAAATTATCCCACCACGTCTGTGTTTCGTGCGGCGCAATCGCACAGGATAAGCGAAGTGTGTGTTTTAACTCTAATTTATTACCCCCCAGGTCAATCGCACCGGAGCCCTTACTGGAGCAGCACAACGGTTAGATATGGATATTTTTAATATAATAACTGGTGAGCCTGTTGAAAGATGGAAAAATGTTCCTTACCGCATGCTGCCATGCATGTAATCCATCTAATCATCTTTCGAGATTTCGCTCTTCTGATGAGCCTCCTGAATTTGCACCCAAAATGCTGTCAAAACTTTCATTCATAATTCCCAACGCAGCCTCCATAATTCTCGACCAGGAAAAAGGCAGAAAAAAGGTGTGGAAAACACAAAAAACCTTAAGAAAAACAAAAAACTACCCCAAATCACAGAGATGCCGATTCACATGGGACTTATATTATCACATGACTTCTGTGTTTGGTGAAATATGGTAGGAAATTTGCAGTGCGTCACTCTTTACAAATTACGCACATGGCAGATTCGCCCGGGATTAAGATCACAGACGACCTCCGCAATTATTACAAATTACTGGAGGTCCCCAGGTTATATTAGTCCTGTGCGAATAGGGCTTTTGTCAATCGGAAAAAGTTGCATTCCATCAATACACAAATTGTCTTTGACGCATGTTACAATATACTGGACATTGTTGCGAAATGGCCCGGATCAACACACGATTCCCGAATTTTAATGGAGAGTGGTTTGAGGCAGCTTTTCGAGCAAATGCCGCTTTTATTGGCAATTCACGTTTTTCTTCGCAATCTTCTTATTTGTCATTTTTGTCCAAATTATTATTTTTTTTTGGGGGGGGGGGGGGGCACTTAATTCTCCTCATAAATACATTTCTTTATTCAATATCTTTTCATAGGCTTTGTCATGGGCTTTGTAGGCAACTTCCTTATTTTCACTTCATGCATTGCGTAGCCTAAATGACTTTTCAATGGGCTGCCCTGTCACTCAACAACCAATCACCGTTGTCACCACTTCTAAGTGCGTCCTTATAAAATGACGTCATCCATAGCAACAGAGAGTTACTTCTAGTTTAGGAGTTAACTGTTTTCATGGTGACTGATAGACCTGTGAGATCCAATTAGCCCTGAGTTTCTTGTGCTGAGTGGCCTTAATGTGAGTTTCTTGTAAAAATATAATGTCAGATTTCAATGATTTCAAATGCGAAAAAACTTTGCCTCGTTTAACTGGGTGACCTAAACCACGTACGTTCCAGGAGACCAAGGACATGAAATCCTAACCCTAACCCTTATTCACATATGGTACCTTTTGCATTAAAATGAGATACAAACTTAACATTCAGTCTGGCAGCCAGTCCCAAACAAAAAACAACAACATGAACAGTTAACAAATACACCAACAAACCCCCCACCCAAAGCTTCCCCAAACAAAGCTAGTTACCCTCATCCACATCTGGGATCGCAGGTCAAAAGAGGAAAAAGTATACGTCCAACTAACTGCTCCTCATTAGCACACACACACAAAAAAAATCGACTTTAACATTGAAAATAAAAACCGCAAGAGTAAAAGTCTTAGACTCTCTTCGCCTATGATTAGAGAGGTGGGCTTTCAAAGTTTTTGATTTACAAAAGTCTTAGCCTCATCCGGATGGTTGAATGCTTTTACTTGCCCTTGGTAGTGGATGTGGAGTCTGGCTGGGAAGCGCAGCAAGTGCCATATCTCCTTCTCTCTCAGCAGCTGCATCACCCCACGGAAGCTCCACCGTTGCTCCATCACCTCCGCAGTGTAGTCGGGGAAGATTAAGATTCGGTTGCCTTCGTATTCCATTGAACTCTGCCTCCCGAGCCACAGAATCTTCTCCTTCTCCTGTGTTAGATGCACTCGTGCGATTATCATGCGGGGTCTGGATCCTTCTGCTGGTTTGGGCTGTTGTATACGATGCGCTCTGTCAATAACAACCGGTTTGGTGAAGTTGTCGTCCCCCAGCAGCTTCGGGATCAGGCCAGACACAAAATCAGTCGGCCTCCCTTTCTCCTCACCTTCCGGGACGCCAACAATTCGTATACTGTTGCGCCTGGATCTCCCTTCAAGATCCGAGAGCCTGGCCCGCAGCTTTTTATTCTCTTGCAGCAGTTCAGCGGCGGAAGCCTCCACCGCGCTGCTCGTGGTCTGCGGCCTGACTTCCAGTGGTGGTCAGTCTCTCAGTGAGCCCCGCTGGGCGGACAAAATGTTCTGAAAGCTCTGCTCGAACTTATCAAACCGCTCGTTGAAGGACTGCAAAAGCATATTTGACAATTTATGCCAAGCGAGTGGAAGCTCGTCTTCGTCGTCAGCTGGCAACTTGTCCGGTGATTTCTTGCTAGCTTGATCGCGGCTAGCAATAGACGCGGTATCGGTCAGCAGACGGCCAGCTACCTTGCCACCTCTTGTAGTTTTACTAGACATTTTTACTTTCCACTTAATGGTGGTGCAAAAAAGAAATGAATGACGACTAAAAAAGCGAGTCAAGTGTTCAAAAAGGCGGTTTTAAATAGTAAGATTTTGTGTGCCTCGAGGAGCTCCAAAAAACACGTCTACACTGCTCTCATCTCACTAGCGCCCCCCCAGAAGAGTGGTAAATTTTGTCAGCTTTTCAGTAGAAATCCAGCTAAGCTAGAAGAGGTTAGATGTGCTGAGACCCTATTTGTACTGTTGCTGAAGTTTGGTGCTGTTCTGAGCATTATTTGTGGCTTTTTGGTGGCGGTTTATATTTGGACCCATTTCCTTCAATGTATTGTTGTCGTGCGGTCGTCTCTGAGGTTGATAAAACTCCGTAAATTAGCGGTCTGCTAACTTGATCTCTCGAGAGGGAGTGTAACACAGTTTCACGGTGTGTTAGACCATGGATTAAATTTACACCGGAATATCCCTTTAAAGAAGAAGGAAAATTGATAGAGTGACAGCTGAAGAGATCTGGAATAATGTTGCCATTAGTGAAAAAAAAAAACAGATTGCTATTGAAAGAAATTACTACACCAGTGGCACCAACTAAAAAAAGAGCCACAGTTGTTTACATGGTTTTCCCCCCATGCTAGAACAAACTCATCATTCTCTCTCTAAATACATCTTGTTGATTGCTAAAGCACCTGCCAGAAAATCTGGAATACAGACAGGTTTTGCATCACTGTCTTTTGATTCCACTAGTGCAGTGCCCGTAAGGAAAATGTATTCATATATACATATATACACACACACACACACACACACACACACACATATATATATATATATATATATATATTTATTAGGGCCGGGACTTTAACGCGTTAATTACAATTAATTAATTACACAAAAATTAACGCGTTAAAAAAATTTACGCATTTTAATCGCACTTATTTTTGCACCGCGGAACGTTTCTCACTGGAAGAGTTTCAGGGGTACCGATTATACTGGAGCACCAACTAACGTTCATGACTTCAGACAACAACAATGAACGAAGAAGCAGATGAGACTGCTTTGGTTGGCCCCGTGGATGGGAAATTTTGTTTTCAAAAGCGGACAGATGGCAGCGTAGATAAGAGCATGCTATTGCTGGACTTTATGGCAAAAATTGCACTAGTCGGGGCAGCGTTTAGCTCAGTGGGTAGAGCATGCGTCCCATGTGCCGAGGCTCTGCAGCGGACCCAGGTTTGACTCCCGGCCTGGGTCCGTTTGCGTGTCACTCCCCCTCTCTCTCTCCCTGTTTCCTGTCATATCTTCAGCTGTTCTGTCAATAAAGCCATAAAAGGCCAAAAAAATATTAAAAAATTGCACTGGTCTGTTGGTCTTGAAAAAACAAAAACAATGCTTTGTTGCTTAAGCTTCTGTATTCAGTCATCATTCAATGGTATACTAAAATCCATGTGAAAAAATTGCTTCTCACTGTTCTCAGGTCAAATATTTATGTGCGATTAAAATGCGATTAATTTCGATTAATTAATTACAAAGCCTCTGATTAATTCGATTAATTTTTTTAATCGAGTCCCGGCCCTAATATATATATTAGAAAAGTGGGAGGTTAAGTAGCTTTTTCATGGATGGCCAAATGAGGCCGTTTGAAGTTGGGACGTCAGGGATATTTAGGTTTGTTGTGAAATCCGATATTCCAGGGTATAATTGGCTGTTTTTGACTATTTTTGATTTTGCCATTATATTTCACATTAAAAACTATTTACTTAATCGACAGTTTATATGCCTTGGCCCCCACCCCTGTTCTTTATAAAGAACGCCTTCAGTTGCAATCCAAATTTGACTTGTACTCCACTAGTAAAACACAGGAGCAGTTATTTCTTGCTAAACAATGTTTCTTTGAGTCTGGCGATAAGGCGGGGAAGTTATTAGCTCAACAGGCGCGTGTAGCCAAACTATCCAGATTGATCCCTAAGATCAAATCCGCGGCAGGTGTAGTTACCTCGGATCCTGTTGAGATTAATAAGATATTTAGTTCTTTCTACTCAAACCTCTACTCCTCACAATGTCCTCCAGATGTTTGGAATGACGATAACCCCCTAGATAAGATTACTTTCCCTAAAATAAATGTGGATTTATGTAGGGAGCTGGGAGGCCCAATCATTATCAAGGAAGTACAGGAAGCAATTATTTCACTTCAGAACGGTAAAAGTCCAGGCCCTGATGGGTTCACTATTGAGTTTTTTAAGCTCTTCTCTGACATTATTGCTCCAGCCCTCCAGAGAATGTATAATGAATCCTTTGCTGAGGGCCATCTCCCTCCCACCCTGTCGGAGGCCTCCATTTCTCTCCTGCTTAAGAGTGACAAAGACCCTCTCATGTGCAGCAGCTTTAGGCCCATCTCCCTCTTAAATGTTGACCTAAAGATCCTGTCAAAGATCCTAGCCCAACGCCTACAACGGGTCCTACCAAGTATAGTATCAACTGATCAGACGGGTTTCATGCTTGGAAGACAATCATTTCATAACACGAGGAGGCTCTTGAATATAATTAGCTCTCCGAGTTCGAAAATTCCCTAAGTGATTATCTCGCTAGACGCAGAGAAGGCCTTCGACAGGGTGGAGTGGAGCTTCCTTTTCTTTGTTCTGCAGAAATTTGGTTTCAATCCAGAATTTATTGCATGGATTAAATTGCTTTATGCCAGCCCAGTTGCCTCAGTCCACACAAACGGACTTCAGTCTGCCCCATTTCCCCTTCATCGTGGAACCAGACAGGGCTGCCCCCTCTCCCCCCTCCTATTTGCCATAGCTATTGAACCTCTAGCTATCTGGCTGCGTCAGGAGAGGGGGTTTAAGGGAATAGCCAGAGCTGGGAAGGTTCATAAATTATCATTGTATGCCGACGACCTCCTTTTATACATGTCTAATCCAGCTGCCTCTCTCCCCGTGGTTCTAAGTATCTTTGACAAATTCGGATTTTATTCAGGCTATAAACTTAATCTTAACAATAGTGAACTTCTTCCTATCAATTCTCTGGCCAAAAATATATACCCCCATCGTTTTTCCCTTTTAAATATGCTACAGATGGATTTAAATATTTGGGAGTGTATGTCACAAATCCAATTAATCGACTTTTCTCCAAAAATGTTTCTCCCCTCTTTGAGAGGTGTAAATTAGACTTCTACAGATGGTCTTGTCTTCCGCTGTCCCTAGTAGGTCGTGTTAATTAAGTTAAAATGGTTGTTTTACCCAAATTTCTATACCTTTTTTTACATATCCCCGTCCTTATCAAAAAGTCCTTTTTTAGATCGCTCGATCAGTTAATAAGTTCCTTCCTCTGGGGCAATAAAAATCCACGCATCAGAAAATCGGTGCTACAGCTCCCAAGAGTTTTAGGTGGCTTAGCACTGCCCAATTTCTTACACTATTACTGGCCCTGTAATATTCATAAACTTCTGTACTGGATTAACAACTCAGCAGATGAAGAGCGACCTGCATGGGTGGATATGGAATTGGGATCCTCTAAAATCTCCCTTCACTCCCTGGTTTGCTCCCAACTCCCTTTGTCTGCCTCCAAATTTACCTCGAACCCAGTGGTAGCTCACTCTGTTAAAACTTGGATTCAAATTAGGAAAAGCCTAGGCCTCCATAGAGCCTCAGACCTCTCCCCCATTGTAGACAATCACCTATTTCTGCCCTCTTGCATGGATTTGACTTTTCAGACTTGGTTTGATAAAGGGATAGCTAAATTTAAGGACCTTTATAACAAAGGGACTTTTATGTCCTTTTCTGAGCTCTCAAATAAATTTGACTTGCCTAAATCCCACCTGTTTCGTTTTTTTCAGATAAGGCATTTTGTTCGGAATCAGAACCCCAAATTCGCGAGTCGACCCCCAGAAACCCTGGTTGACTCATTATTATCTCTTGTCCCGGAATAAAAGCAGCTAATTTCTAACATCTACAGCCTTATCAATTCAACTATTGACATCCCAGCGTCCGGTCCCAAGGACTCTTGGGAGCGAGAACTCGGAACCACTCTTTCTGATGATTATTGGAAACAAGTCTTACGGTTAGTTCATTCCTCTTCAATCTGTGCGAGACATAGCCTCTTACAGTGTAAAGTGGTACACAAAGTTCATTACACTAATCTGAGACTGTCTCGGATTTACCCCAATGTAACTGACTCCTGTAATAGGTGCAAACAATCCCCAGCCGATGTTCTGGTTCTGTCCCAGGCTTGCCACATTCTGGTCGGAAATCTTTAAAACTCTTAGCACAGCTTATAACTAGGGCCGGGACTTTGGTGCTCCAGTATAATCGGTACCCCTGAAACTCTTCCAGTGAGAAACGTTCCGCGGTGCAAAAATGAGTGCGATTAAACTGCGTTAATTTTTTTAACGCGTTAATTTTTGTGTAATTAATTAATCGTGATTAACGCGTTAAAAAAATTAACGCTTAATTTTTGCACCACGGAACGTTTCTCACTGGAAGAGTTTCAGGGGTACCGATTATACTGGAGCACCAACTAACGTTCATGTCTTCAGATAACAACAATGAACGAAGAAGCAGATGAGACTGCTTTGGTTGGCCCCGTGGATGGGAAATTTTGTTTTAAAAAGCGGACGGATGGCAGCGTAGATAAGAGCATGCTATTGCTGCACTTTATGGCAAAAATTGCACTGGTCGGGGCAGCGTTTAGCTCAATAGGTAGAGCGCGCATCCCATGTGCCGAGGCTCTGCAGCGGAACCAGCTTCGACTCCCGGCCTGGGTCCGTTTGCTGCGTGTCACTCTCTCTCTCCCTGTTTCCTGTCATATCTTCAGCTGTTCTGTCAATAAAGCCATAAAAGGCCAAAAAAATATTAAAAAATTGCACTGGTCTGTTGGTCTTGAAAAAACAAAAACAATGTTTTGTTGCTTAAGCTTCTGTATTCAGTCATTATTCAATGGTATACTAAAATCCATGTGAAAAAAATTGCTTCTCACTGTTCTCAGGTCAAATATTTATATGCGATTAAAATGCGATTAATTTCGATTAATTAATTACAAAGCCTCTGATTAATTCGATTAATTTTTTCAATCGAGTCCCGGCCCTACTTATAACACTACTATCTCTCCTGAACCTCTCCTAGCTTTGTTTGGTGCCCCTTTGCAGTCTCTTGCTTCCAAGGCCATGTGGACCGTTCTTGCCTTTACCACCCTGTTGGCCAGGCATCTCATACTCCTCAACTGGAAACTCCCCCGACCTCCATCTTATAGCAGTTGGGTGAAAGAGGTGTTACTGACCATTAGACTTGAAAAGCTCAGATTCTCCCTCAATGGCTCCTTAAATTCATTTGAAACAACATGGAGACCTCTCTTAAATTATATTGAATCTTTGGTATCTCTGCCTGACAGTGACGTCTGAGCCCCCCCCCCCCCTTTTGTATTTTTTTAATATATTCATTTGTTTTATTATTTTTGTTTGTTTGTTTTATTTATTTATTTCTACACTTTTACTTCATTTACATATTTATTTAAGTATTTTCCTTATTTATGTACCGGTTTTGTTTTATGCACTTCATACTCTTCATATGTCAATATTGGATTACTTTGAGAATTGCTCTCTCTCGGGTATGGTGGGATTGTGGGAGGGATAATAAGATGGGAAAAAATGGAAGCCCTCTCTGTTACATTGTACTGTCATGCTGATGTCTGTGAAATGGCTCTCAATAAAGAAAGTCAATATAAAAACTATTTACTTGGTGTCATTATTTTCAGCACAACCTCACATGTGTGACTGTACAGTTATTTTCTTATTTTGACATACTGTATTAACACAATGGACCTAAAATCACAAAAAAAACATAAAATCCGAGTAGAAAAAGTTAGATTTTTTACTGTGAATATGTTTAACAAACCATTTTTTATAACTTATAATGCAAATATAAATTGTTGTTTGCTAAATATGTGCATACATTTAAAAAAATTACAAAGTTATATGTAACTATTTACATTTAAATTAGGGCTGGGTATCACCAGATACCTCGCGATACGATACTATCACAATATTTTGCCCACGATAACGATAATATCACGATACAGCGATTCTGCGATAATCGATATATTGCAAGGAATTTCATCCACGATACATCACGATATCTGTGTCACTTAAGAAATTCAGAATTTATTGACTGCACTGAATCCATTTCACAGGAATGACAAAACATTGTCAATCAATTTCACATGAATGACAGCCAAGTAAACAAAGAGTATATTGCACAGTGTCTCTTCTTAACACACACACTGAGTACAACTATCATTAAATATCTATGTGTGGGTTTCAGAGCTACTTAAACCATTTTTTTTTATTTTATTTGGTTGTACGTATGTTTGAATAAAGATAAAGCTGTCCTCTGAAGAGGGGTGGTGGTGGTGGGCCAAAAAAAATATATTTTTTTTTTCTTTTTTTTACATTTTTTTTACATTTTTAAATATCGATCGATTGGCACCAGTGTATCGATAACGTACCTCAAGACGAAATATCGCGATATATCGTAGTATCGATATTTTGGCACACCCCTAATTTAAATGCAGGCAATGCTCAGGTTTGCCTGAGCTCCTTCCAGCTGAATGAAGAGCTGCACTGCCTGCTCCACATTCAGTCTCCTCATTGTTTTGACTCAATAAACAAAAAACCGACTCCACTACACACTTAACACACTACACCAAACACTACATAACATACAACCTATACACTCCAAACACGCTAAATGTCACAAATCTCTCAACTCTCAATATCGCTGTCTATACACCGTCGTTGCCTGTCATTCATCCGCCTACGTCCCTCCCACAACTTCCTGTTCCTCAACAACCAAACTTGCTGCTTGGACACTTTCGTGACAAAAGCCTGTTTTTACCGTTTCTTCCTGCACCAGACACAAAGCAAACGTGACGTCAATGTTCGCGAAAAAGCCTGGTGGACATTATTTACCCTAAGTCCGGTTTTGGATGTGCCGGTGAGTCCGGTCCGTTGACTTGGGAGGTGGGCCATGTAGCTAGCCGCTAGCTACACACGAACATCCACAGATTCCGATTCCACTTTGTTGTCCGCGCATTTCCGGATCTCCTCAGACCCGAACAGACTCGGTCCAGACTCGTTTAGTCTCATTAATCCACAACAGTCAGTTTAGATGCACAGAACAGAACAGGACCGAACCGCCGGCAAAATCCCGGTCCAGCTCGTGCCGCTGCAGGTATAAATCCGCTTGTTTCTTAAGGTGGGCTCTGCAGTGATTGGCTCTGATGCGCACATGGCTAAGGTGTGCAGTGATTGGCTCTGGTGCGCACGTGACTGTCGTGGCACCGGTGGACAATGCTCGTGAATTTGTAAAGCATTTATGAAATAATTTATTAACAGTGTCATTGCAGTCCAAACAAATGCGAAATAGCACACCCTTGAACCACGCAGCAGCCATGTTGAAACTCTCAGGTCAGTCTGATCCTGATCCGCAGAGATATTTGAGGCATACACACACACACACACACACACACACACAGACAGAGATTCCTTGCTTTTATAGAGAGATGATTGGGTGATAGACAAAAGTGTGACTGAAACCAGTGTTGGGAGTAACGGCATTTAAGTATAACGACGTTACTAACGGCGTTATTTTTCAGTAACGGAGTAATCTAATTAATTACTTTTCCCATCGTTACAACGCCGTTACCGTTGCCGACTATAAAATGTGGCGCGTTACAAAATGAAGTTTCTCATTGAAGCTGTTGTCATCCGACTCGGCTCTCAGCCACCGGAGCAGCAGGGCTGCTTTATTTTTCTCCGGTAAGGCAGGAGGGAGGGGCGGGACAACCGCAGAGGTGATGATTGGCTCTCTAAGGTAGAGTGAGATTTTGTAAGCCAAGGCTGTGTTCGGTTTACACACAAATCACACAGCCTCGCACACACAAACTAGCAGAGGTGAGCTGCAGAAATGGCAAGTCCAGAGGGAAAGTTTACGTTTTCAAAGTGGAAGTACAGACACTACTTTAACCTCCTTTGTCCACGTCCGCTTTAAGCAACTCTAATCTCTCAACTGCACGCGTTTCTACAACACTAGTGGCCAAAAACTCCGTTGTTGACACTGTTGATGATGACAGCAGGTGTGGCTAACGTGAGCTCCACTAACACAGAAGGACACGGAGCCGTCCGAGCAGCTAAAGCTGGATGTTTCTGCTCCAGCTTCACTAAAACTTGTGACACAGACTGAACTGAATGCAATGATAGGCAAGTATGTTGTTGAGAACATGCTCCCGTTATCGACAGCTGACTCAGACTCCTTCATTGGCTAAATACCAGGGAGAGCAGGTGCCGGTCCGACATGCAGAAAGACATTTTCTAAATACATAGATGCAGAGTACATTAAAATCAATGCCGAGCTCAAAAGGGGAAGAAAAGAAAGTAACGCAAGAGTTACTTTTCCTGGTAACTAATTACTTTTATATTGGAGTAATTCCGTTACTAACTCAGTTACTTTTTGGGAGAAGTAACTAGTAACTATAACTAATTACTATTTAAAAGTAACGTGACCAACACTGACTGAAACTGACTGAGGCAGAAACATTTGTCTTTAGACATTTGGACAGACTAGAATGAAATAACTGGGGACATTTTTAGGTGGAGCATGTTACTGCACTACTGGTGCTTACACAAGTCTGTTGACTTTAAGCACCTGATGACAATATTGAACATCTTGATACACAATATCTGTGACTGGGAGTTTTAGCCATTTTTAAACAGAAGTTTCCGAACTGCTGCAGTTAACACGTAAGAAAGACTGTGTGTGCTGTGCCTCACCTCTGACTTACAGACGGTAGGGTCAGGGGCGAAAATCCCATTTCATAGTTGGGGGGGACAATAAACAGTAACATTTTAAAGAATAATTCCAGGGGGGGACAAGGAATAAAAGTTTTAGCCTGTCTTTTATACAGCATCTTTTACCGCAATTTGGGGCTTTAGTCTCACTATCTCTCCAACAGGCAGGCAGAAGACCTTTCTTAGCACTGGCTGAGTCCACCTGCACATGTCTATACTTAAAACAAAATGATTGAAATCAAATTAACATGTACACATGCAATGAATAAACTAATTATCAGGCAAACATCTAAGTTTGTTTATCAGATTTCTCATAATCAGATAACTGCCTTTTTCCAGATGAAAGATATCAGATTATGCCATTTCCGCCTATGGGTAGGGGCAACAAAATAAAATCCTTATCATTGTTATCAAATTCAATATCTATAATCACTACATTGGAGGGTCAAAGAGGCCTGTAGTAGATCCCAGCTGACGCCCTGGACCGGTCACAAGTTGTTACCATACCAAATACCAAACTCGCAAAATTATGGAGAAACAATGTGCCAGTGATGCTATGTGCTTATGTGTCATGAAAGCCAGCCCTTCGTTTCTATTACCTAAACTATCAGCCAATAGCCATATCGATGCAACATGCTTTTCTGTACTTGTCCTCAAAGAAAGGGTTGAAACAGATACTGGGTTTACAGTGTTGATGATTATAGCTGAACAGCGGTATGGAGTGAAAGAAGTGCAACGTGTCCCCAGCAGCAATCTCAAGACCCAGGCTCAAGTGTGTGCACACAACAAATAAGCAAGGAGCACATTCCATCACCAGGCGTGTGTGTGTGTTTGTATGTCTGAATGTGTAAATCCCTGAGATGGAAAACTACAACGTAAGAGAAGGGGGCAAAGAGTCAATGTTTGTTTAATGATGCAATTATATCTAATGCAAAGAGCTAAGTAGTCTGGTATCAAAAATGGGGCTAAAGTAGTCTGAGCAGTTTTTTAGGAGAAGCCAGAGTACAATTGCCTAAGGATAGCTGTTCTATTCCCTCAGCTAAATTAGGCACATGAGACTGACAATCAAGTGTTCAAATTTAACCTAGGTGCAAAAGACTACTGTGAAGAGCAATTCAAACAATTCATTGTTGTTGATGACAGACCTGGGCCCTTATTCTACATTCCTACAAGGTGGACAGTGTTCTTTAACTTGCTTGATACTTAATGCTGACACCACCTCATGCCTGGTGGGTAAGTGCATGCGGGAGAGTTTCAAGACAGAATTAAAACTGCAAACAGTGATGAACGGGCCCTCGCAGGCCGCGCGTGTCGGGCTGCGACGTTGTCGGATTGCGCGCTCACCTTTTACAAGCATGTCATGACGGGGAGAAGACAAGCAGTGAACGTCATGTCAATCAGATGATGTTTGTCTGACTTCCTATCTCCAGTGGGTGGCGCTATGGATATGACACAGTATTGATGCACAGATCTATTCATGGCGACTCCCTCTAGATTCCTGAGAGATTTGGCCGAGATAGGAAATTGTATGAAGAAGTTATTAGGACTCGATGCTTCATGACGAAGGATTTTTATGGCGGGCACCGCCACGGCCAGCAGGTATGACATAGGATAAAGATTTCCATAACTTTTCATCTTCAAGGTCAGAGGATCATGCTGAATGACTGTGAAGTCGGTGGTGTTACATCTGTAGGAGGAGATAATTTAAGTACGAAGATGGGCAATATTTCAAAATGGCGGCCAAAAGCAAAATGGCCGACTTGGTATTGATGCTGAGATTTATTCGGGGAGACAGCCGCTACACTTATAAGCAGTTTGATGTGGATAGGAAATTGTATGTTAAAGTTATAAAGCCTTGATGTTTGACCGCGAGGGGAAAAAATGGTTTCCACCGCCCCGCCCACTAAAGTATGTCGCAGCTGAATGATTTCCTTAACTTTTGTTCTTCAAGGCATGAAGATGATAATTGAGTTAATGTGAAGACTGTGGTGTTTAAGCTCTAGGACAAGATAATTTTCAAAGTAGGCATGATTTGGACAAAAATGCTGCCACACATCAAAATGGCTGACTTCCTGTTGGAGTGACGGTATGGGTCCAAGAGGGTTTTTTGTGCGTCTGGTCATGAGGAATCTGCGTATTGAATTTCGTTCTACGCACTTGTGGGTGGCGGGGCTGAACATTTGGGGGCGCTACAGAGCCCGCAGGTCACGACCACGCCCCATGACAACACAGATCTGTTCAGGGTGACTCCCTCTGCATTCCTGAGAGATTTGGCCGAGATAGGAAATTGTATGAAGAAGTTACGAGGACATGATGCTTTACAGCGAAGGATTTTATGACCGCTCCACTGCGGCCAGTAGGTATGACGTAGGATAAAGATTTCCATAACTTTTCATCTTCAAGGTCAGAGGATGATACTGAGTGACTGTGAAGTCGGTGGTGTTACATCTGTAGGAGGAGATACTTTAAGTATGAAGATGGGCAATATTTTAAAATGGTGGCCAAAAGCAAAATCGCCGACTTAGTATTGATGCTGAGATTTATTCGGGGAGACAGCCTCTACACTTATGAGCAGTTTGGTGTGGATAGGAAATTGTATGTTGAAGTTATAAAGCCTTGATGCTTGAGGGCGTGAGGAAAAAATGGTTTCCACCGCCCCGCCCACTAGAGTTTGACACAGCTGAATGATTTCCATAGCTTTTGTTCTTCAAGGCATGAAGAAGATAATTGAGTTAATTTGAAGACTGTGGTGTTTAAGCTCTAGGACAAGATAGTTTTCAAAGTAGGCATGAATTGGACAAAAATCCCGCCACACATCAAAATGGCTGACTTCCTGTTGGACTGAGAGTATGGACCCCCAAGACTTTTTTGTGCGTCTGGTCATGAGGAATCTGCGTACCGAATTTCGTTTGTCTAAGCACATGTGGAAGGCAGGGAAGAACATTAGGGGGCGCTACAGAGCCTGCAGGTCATGACCACGCCCAGTGACAATGCAGGATCGTAATTTTCGCCGGATATGACGTATATTCCAAATTTGGTGAGTTTTTGGGTATGTTCAGGCATCCAAAACTGCAGTCGAACTTGGAGAAGAAAATTTCTTTCCTTCCAATTACATATAGGGACCTCGCAGGTCTACCTGCTCGGGCCCTAATGAATGAATGAATGAATGTCACTGTTAAAGAACAGAATGAAGTCTTCTGTAAACTGTACAAATGGATATCACATGGTCAAAAGTCTGCTAAATAATTATGAAGCTAGCAAGATGAACAAATTATCATTGCATATAAATTACTTTTTTAGGTGATTAAACCATGTGCTGATTGGCTCATTAATAGGATGTGTGCATCTATTGAGACAACTGATAAATATGACATCCTTAAGATGTCTCAGTCATGCTGAATTAAAAGAAAATTTTATTATGTCTGTCGTAATGTCTTCAGATTTTAGTCAGTTATGACCCCTTCAACTCTCCAACACCCGCTGGGGAGGCTTGCCTTAGAGTATGAAAACCTCTAATCTAAATGCTAGACTTAAACTGTTTATGAAGACCATAAACATTGGTACATTGGTATTAAATTGAGTATTTTAAAATCTTGTCAAACCACTATTTCCAATGTCAAAAATGCGAGAAAATTAACTGCCTTCTCTTATGTTAATCGATTAATTGTTTCAGTCAATCTCAAACATTTACTGGTCAAGCTTCTTGCATGTAAGGATTTGCTGCTTTTCTTGGTCATTTATGTCAGGACATTTATGACAGGACAGTTTTTGGACTGTTGGTTGGACAAAATGAGCAATTTAGGTGATGGGAAATTGTGATGTGCATTTAGAAATTTAGAAATTAGAAAATGGACTTCAAAGCACTATCGCTCTATTTGTAAAAATAAATGTGCAATACTGATCTCTGAACAGTTATCTGTATCTCTCTATAAAAGCAAGGAATCTGTGTGTGTGTGTGTGTGTGTGTGTGTGTGTGTGTGTGTGTGAGTGTGTTTCTGTGCCTCAAATATCTCTGCGGATCAGGATCACACTGACCTGAGACTTTCAACATGGCTGCTGCGTGGTTCAAGGGAGTGCAATGTCGCATTTGTTTGGACTACTATGCTACCGTGAATAAATTATTTCATAAATGCTTTACAAATTCCGCCGAACATTGTCCACCGCTCCGGTGGACAATGTTCGGCTCTGGTGCGCACGTGACTGTGGTGGCTCCCACTGTGGTGGCTCCCACCACAGTCACGTGCGCACCAGAGCTAATCACTGCAGAGCCCACCGCCATCTTAAGAAACAAGCGGATTTATACCTGCAGCAGTGTGAGCTGGACCGGGATTTTGGTGGCGGTTCGGTCCCGTTCTGTTCTGTGCATCTAAACTGACTGTTGTAGATTAGTGAGACTAAAAGAGTCCGGACCAAGTCTGTTCCGATCTGAGGAGATCCGGAGACGCACGGACAACAAAGTGGAATCTGAATCGGAATCTGTGGATGTTCATGTGTAGCTAGGGGCTAGCCCACCGACACGGCCTCCCGAGACTACGGACCGGACGCACCGGCTCATCCAAAACCGGACTTAGGGTAAATAATGTCCACCAGGCTTTTTCGCGAACATTGCCATCACTTTTTTTCTTTGTGTCTGGTGCAGGAAAAAACTGGCTTTTGTCACGAAAGTGTCCAAGCAGCAAGTTTGATTGGTGAGGAACAGGAAGTTGTGGGAGGGACGTAGGCGGATGAATGACAGGCAACGACGGTCGGTGTACAGACAGTGATTTTGAGAGTTGAGAGATTTGTGACATTTAGCGTGTTTGGAGTGTATAGTTAGTGTGTTATGTAGTGTTTGGTGTAGTGTGTTTAGTGTGTCGTGGAGTCGGTTTTTTGTTTAATGAGTCAAAACAACGAGGAGACAGCTGAATGTGGAGCAGGCAGTCCAGCTCTTCATTCAGCTGGAAGGAGCTCAGGCTGACCTGAGCATTGCCTGCATTTAAATGTAAATCGTTAGGCTACATATAGCTTTGTAAATTTTTGAAATGTATGCACATATTTAGCAAACAACAATTTGTATTTGCATTATAAGTAATAAAAAATGTTTTGTTAAACATATTTGTGGTTTTCACAGTAAAACAATTTAACTTTTTCTACTCTGATTTTTAGGTCCATTGTGTTAATACAGTATGTCCAAATAAAAAAATAACTGTACAGTCACACATGTGAGGTTGTGCTGAAAATAATGATACCAAGTAAATAGTTTTTAAGGTGAAATATAATGGCAAAATCAAAAATAGTCAAAAACGGCCAATTATACCCTGGAATATCGGATTTCACAACAAACCTAAATATCCCTGACATCCCACCTTCAAACACAGCCTCATTTGGCCATCCATGAAAAAGCTACTTAACCTCCCACTTTTCTATAGGAATACATTTTTCTTACGGGCACTGCACTAGTACTATCAATGCAGAATCTGTTGGCAAGATTTTGGAGAAATGATTGGCCTTATATCCATTATTCTTCATCATGATATCTACTGGCTACCCCGGAAGCCCTGTTTGATTTAAGGACATGATCCAAATGCTGATACTGGTGCATCCTCAGAATTCTAGCTTTACTTTACTTTCTAGCTGTCCTGACAGACATGCCACACACTGAACCACAAAACCCACCAAGCAGCCCCCTAATCGAATTATGGTCTGGCTCATAATTAAGAACAAGGTGATTCGTACTAGACTGTGTTTTATTTTGTTTTGGTTTTATCAAACCATAAGCTGTCTGACCGAGGAGGTGAACTGAGAGTCGGACAGCCTAAAAATATTGTTGACTCAACAGAAAGTCTAGACACAAAGCCTGAGCAGACAAACCTGGAGCAAAATCAAGACAGCTTTAACTTAGGCCTTACTGTGGCTGTTGGTAGGAGCCAAAGAGCAAAAGTGTGAGTGAAAGGTTGTCAACCTTTGCACAGAGCTGGCTCTAAATTCAAGGTGAGGCAACAATGCCCCTTGTCTCGTGTTTATAAGTAACACATTACCAAAAACTAAAAACGTTTGCACAGTAATAAAAAAGTTAGCTAAAATGTTGTCTGTCATACTGTACATCTTTGAACAACTATGGTAAAGTTTGGGTAATAGAAAATCTAACTCATCTAAAAGTTTGTTTTATGACTTGTTTTATCTCTGCAATTCTTTGGCCGAGTGCAGTGTTATCACAACTGATTCAAACAGTGGCCTGAGCAAAAAAAACAAAAACAACAACTAACAATCAAAAAAACAAGTTGTAATCAGCTGTAATTTTCTTCTAAACTTGGTTGGTAAAGTTAAGCTGTAAATCTTATACTTAGTTAAACCATAGAAATACACCATATGTTCTTTTCTCGTACATGTGATCTCATTTGAACATCACACAGGAGAAATTGAGAAAACATGTATGACAGTTATGGTAAACAGCTTGACTTACTCATAAACATGGCACAAGATGAATAAGACCATGTGGCACCATCAGCTGCTATTTTTGCTATTCATAAACTGGGTTTACTTTGTTTTGCCAATGCTATTTAAAGACAGGCTTCAACAGTGGCATAAGTGAAAAACATAAGATACCCCATACACAGCAGTGCGTCTCTTTTGGTGCAGTAGGTACTCCTAATCTGAGCCACTGACTAGGGCTGGACGATTATGATAAAAATAATAATCACGATTATTTTGATTGATATTGAATTCATGATTAATAAACACAATTATTCATTGATTTCAAAAAAAGTATTTATTGAACCACCAAAACTCAACTTTAAATATAACTTTTAGAAAAACAACCAGAAATAAATTAGTAACAAGTAAAAAAGTAAAATAATAATAATATTTGTATGTTTGCGTGATGGCAACACATACCGCTTGTCCAAAGTCTTGACCAGTGTCTTGAAGCCTGGGTTGCTAACTGTACTGATAGGGCACATGTCCTTAGCTAGCATGAATGTCACAGCCTCCGTTATCTCTCGCTGTCGCCGGGAGGTGGTGGGATATGGAGCGGCATTGTAAAGAGTGTCCTCAATGGGGGACTGTGTTGCGGTGGCGGTGGCGGTGGCTGTGGCTGAAGTTGACACTCTTGCACTTTTTTGGGTTTTTGCTCCTTCAATACTTTTTCATAGACCACTTTATGGCTGAACTTTAAATGGTTAAATACATTTGTCGTGTTGCCCTGGGGTGCAGACACGACGGCGTGACAAACTTTGCAAACAATCTCCTTCTGCTCCACGTCTGATGATTTGAAGCCAAAATGTCTCCAAATGACCGAAGTTGTCCTTCCTTTCTTTTCAACTAAAGGCTCAGGCTGCTTTTCTGCCATGTTGTCAATTGCTCGTTCCACAATTGATCCACACACTCACTGCTGCAGCTGCAGGCGACACAGGTGCGTTCACTGTGCTTTTGCAGGGCAGTAATTTGCATACACGGCGCGCGGCGGCACATAAGTCATTTTTCTTCGATTACAGTGTTTTCATGATCGTAAGAAGCCAAAATCAAAATCGCGATCAAAATTCGATTAATCGTCCAGCCCTACCACTGACTAAGTTTGTTGACCACTTCATGAAAGACATTGTAGTTACAATGTTACAGTTTGTATGGCTAAAACGTATTTGTAACAAAGACAGCGTTTTGACATCAAAGCAAGAGAAATAAAGGCAAGGTTTGTCCAAAGAGGTTACAAAGACCATGGTATAGATACAGACAGCAATAAGTCTAACTCCCTAAATAGAAAAAAGTTATTTTGCACATCTCATAAAGCTAAGCTCTCCACATGTACACATTGCTCTAATACTTACAATACTACCCTTCGCCACCCTCATCTCTCTATAAAAGCAAGGAATCTCTGTCTGTCTGTGTGTGTGTCTGTGTGTGTGTGCGTGTGTGTGTGTGTGTGTGTGTGTGTGTGTGTGTATGTGTTCCTCAAATATCTCTGCGGATCAGGATCAGACTGACCTGAGAGTTTCAACATGGCTGCTGCTTGGTTCAAGGGTGTGCAACGTCGGATTTGTTTGGGCTGCAATGATACCGTGAATAAATTATTTCATAAATGCTTTACAAATTCCGCGAGCATTGTCCATCGGAGCCACCACAGTCACGTGCGCACCAGAGCCAATCACTGCACACTGTAGCCACGTGCGCACCAGAGCCAATCACTGCAGAGCTCAAACCCACGACATACCTTAAGAAACAAGCGGATTTATGCCTGCAGCGGCGCGAGCTGGACCGGGATTTTGCCGGTGGTTCGGTCCCGTTCTGTTCTGTGCATCTAAACTGACTGTTGTGGATTAATGAGACTAAACGAGTCCGGACCAAGTCTGTTCGGGTCTGAGGAGATCCGGAGACGCGCGGACAACAAAGTGGAATCGGAATCTGTGGATGTTCGTGTGTAGCTAGCTGCTAGCCCACCCACACAGCCCACCTCCCGAGTCAACGGACCGGACGCACCGGCACGTCCAAAACCGGACTTAGGGTAAATAATGTCCGCCACGCTTTTTTGCGAACATTGCCGTTACGTTTGCTTTGTGTCTGGTGCAGGAAGAAATGGTAAAAACGGGCTTTTGTCACGAAAGTGTCAAAGCAGCAAGTTTGGTTGTTGAGGAATGGGGGAAGTTGTGGGAGGGACGGCGGCGGATGAATGACAGGCAACGACGGTCGGTGTAGAGACAGCGATAGAGACAGTGATGTTGAGAGTTGAGAGATTTGTGACATTAAGCATGTTTAGAGTGTATAGTTAGTGTGTTATGTAGTGTTTGGTGTAGTGTGTTTAGTGTGTAGTGGAGTCGTTATTTGTTTAATGAGTCAAAACAATGAGGAGACTGCTGAATGTGGAGCAGGCAGTGCAGCTCTTCATTCAGCTGGAAGGAGCTCAGGCAGACCTGAGCATTGCCTGCATTTAAATGTAAATAGTAACATATAACTTTGAAAATGTTTTAAATTTATGCACATATATAGCAAACAACAATTTGCATCATAAGTAATAAAAAATGGTTTGTTAAACATATTCACAGTAAAAAATCTAACTTTTTCTACTCGGATTTTATGTTTTTTTGTGATTTTAGGTCCATTGTGTTAATACAGTATGTCAAAATAAAAAAATAACTGTACAGTCACACATGTGAGGTTGTGCTGAAAATAATGACACCAAGTAAATAGTTTTTAAGGTGAAATATGATGGCAAAATCAAAAATAGTCAAAAACGCCCAATTATACCCTGGAATATCGGATTTCACAACAAACCTAAATATCCCTGACGTCCCACCTTCAAACACAGCCTCATTTGGCCATCCATGAAAAAGCTACTTAACCTCCCACTTTTCTATAGGAATACATATTTCTTACGGGCACTGCACTAGTACAAGTAAAACATATAAGATTAAAGAATTTATTAACTGTATGTCTATGTCATCTATGTGCTTTACGTAGCTTTACGTAGTATGTGGGCCAAAAAAATAAAATCTTAAATTGAAAATGGTTAAACTTAAAGCAGGCATAAGAAACTAGGACATGGATTATGCTATTGCGAGGCACTACAAGGACAGAAAACACGGTTCTGCTGCTGTTCTCATAGTGATTGGGTCACCCTAAGCCTACATAACATCATAAATCAGTTATTGAATGGGAAGCAAATTTAATATATACTCTTTAGAGCCACATGGGCTGAATGAGACATTAGACTAAAGTCAATATTTGTAGTGTTTACTTGTATGTCTAACCTACAATGTCTCATTGTGCCTACAGATGAGATATGTTGGTAAAGTTGAGCCACTAAACCCTTCCTGGCACAATTCCTTGCATCATGAATTTTGTATAGTAAATAGTTTTTCTTCTACATTTTTATTAATTAGATTGTACTCTATTATGGGGGGTATTTTTGTACTATGTACCCTGACAATTTTGATATTGGCTTGGCATTATATAAATTCTGTCATTTGTAATGTAGGGAAGTCTCCTATCCCTCCTTTATATGTATTTGTTTTACCAGTTTGCTATGCATTTTATGAGGATATTTATGTAGTTTGTACTCTGTTATATATTTAATATAGCCATTGAAACCATATACATTCTGTATTTACTCTTCTATAGTACTGTGACAGAAGCAACCTGACTTTGTACTCTGATGTAAAACATTTTTACTCTCATTTTTTACTCTAATTAAAAAAATATATATCATAAGATCTATTTATTAAAATACACTTTCATATAAAGATTTACCAAGAAATACTGTCCTCCACTCTTCCTCCTTTCTACCATCCATCCCCACCCTCCCCCCACTCTCCAAACCCTCCTCCACTCATGTAAGCGAGTGGATGTATAGTATCGAGAGTAATCCTGAGGGGAATTGGGTCAGTTGGGCTGCATAGAGGAAGCTCAGATCATTAATACTGAGCTCAGAGACAAGGCTAGTGGTCTGAAGACCAAGCTCATCATAACCCGGTAGCACCAGGGAGGGGTGTATGCTCGCTAATTGCTGGGTTAGAAGGGGTAGTATCTTTGCTAAAACCTAATTTGTGACCTGACGGTGGAATTACTTACATAGTATATTGGAATATTGACCTATTGTTTGTATATGATGGGATTCTTATTAGGTTAATAAAAAATTAGACAATTTGTTAGTGTTTGTTTTACTGAATGGCGTCAACATGTTCACAGGAACATGTAAAAGGGATAAAGTGAATGTAACATGTCTGATATATTACTGGTAATCAGGACAAGATTTGACTTGAGCAGTAGTGACCCCATTTGGTAAAAAACAGTACTATCAGAAGACACAAGCATTGTGGGGCTTCACCATGTGTGTGGAACTTAAGTGTGCCTCTGTGGTGACGACTACAGCTCTGACTCAGCCTTACTCAGCATCTGCATATTGATCCCTCTGGAGCAGCACTTCTCTGTTAAAGCAGCAAGCTTGAAGCCAGCATGTGTGAGAACAGAGGACATTCTCTTACCATGGAGTCCCTGGTGGGGGAGTCGGACAGGCCATTACAGCTTGGCTCCCATGTTGAAGAGCTGAGCGCTCTGCTGCTGCTGCTGCTGAAGGCTTCCTGGGTGGAGCTCCGCAATAGGCCTGAGTAGCCTGAACGGGAAGTAGTGCTGTATGAGTTGGCTCCATCACTGGCCCGACTGCGGTAGCTCCGCAGGACACTGCTGGAGGAGGAGGCGGTGGAGGAAGAGGACGAGGTGTCGTGGAGGCCCAGAGAAGCCAGGTCTCTGCTCAAGTCACTCTGGGATACAGATTTCCGTCTGTTGAGCGAGATGCTAGAGGCCACCGGTGAAGAGGAGAGGTAGCTGGACTGGGTTGAGGACGAAGAGTAGGAGCTGTAGCCGGTGTAGGTAGACCCCCCACTCAGCCCTGACCTTCCATAGCTCTTGACAGGGGTTCTGCTGAGGCTCTCACTCCGACGGCTGCTGCTGCTGCTCCCGAGGATGTCTGTGCGCGGGATGGTTCGACCCCTTTCATAGGCGGGGTCTGATGAGGTGCTGTAGTTGCGGCTGCGGGCTGCAGAGCTGCTCATATAGCTGGTGGAGGAGTAACCTGAGGAAGAGGAGGAGGAGGATGTGGGGGACTTGTAGGAGGACAACCTGTCCCGCTCGGTGTAGGAGCTAAGGCCCGGGGTCAGGGAGGAGCTGTAGGTGCTGTAGTGGCTGGTGTAGGAGGGGCCAGCGTAGCGCTTGGCGGTGGAGGAGACACGGGACATGCTGCTTCTGCTGGTTTCTCAGCCACGGGGACGGCGAGTCTCTGGAAGGCCGCATCGACTGCAGCCACAGCAAAGAGACACGAGTATTAGTTCATCAGCAACAATCAAATCAATACTTTTACTTAATGTAGGCCAAAGTTAGGACATCAGTTATCTTTGCATTGATTTGACTATTCACTATGCATTAATTTGCTTTTACAGACACACATTGATTAAGAATGTGCATAACTGACTAAAAAACATTTTTGGCACAATATTTAAAAAAGACACTCGAAAGTGATATATGCCAGGCTTAGTGTGTAACACATTACCAAACTGACCGTCACTCATTGTTCTGGTATTTTGTGTTCTCCCTCTCCCTTTCAGGCTGCCACGAGCTTCCATTCAGTGCACTACGTTATCAAAATCAGATTACAACTTGACACTTCCATCATTTAGATAATATGCAAACATAAACTTCACTTCTCCTTTAACGTGAACAAAGTTGATGTTTTTTCTGTGCGGTGCACAATGCAGCGGTAGGTGCAAATTGATCTGAAATGTTTCACTGCATTAGCCTGCAAAGTTAAAGGAACTTTTACCAACTTTAAAGTAACGATTTATTTCTCACTCAGGCAGCTATTGTTATAAAAGACAATGTGGCAGACACTCCCACACTCACTGGTGGGAATTACTTTCACCTTTCAAATGTCTTTTGAACTCCAGGGTTGAAAGTGTTTTTGAAGGGAGAACTGCCAAAAACATAAACAGTGCAAGAGTGGAATCAGGTGCAACTGAAGGATGTCGGTTCTTCTGTGGCATTACACTTTTCTACAACCTAGAGGCCTTATGAAGGACTTCTTTAACTTATTTACTTAACAGAGGTTTGTTACGTAACTTTTTACCCCTCACATTTGTGTTTGTATCTGGATCTTTCTTACATTTCTTTGTAGGGATGTCATGAGCTCACAGTACGATATCATCACAATATGTAGTCCACGGTATGATATTTATCATGATATTAAAAAAGAAAAGAAGATGTCCTGAATAATGTCCTTTCATAATACATGTGATGTGTAAGGCATGTATTTGTTTACAATTTCTGTTTACTCTTAACTTGAAATACTTAACACAAATATAAAAAGTAGCCATGAAGTGTTTTTTGACAATGAATGATAGTGTAGACTAACAACACAAAATATGAGGCAGTAGCCAACAGCAATCCCTCCCTCCCTCCAGCACTCTCTGCTGTTCAAACAGAGAAATGCAGTGACAAGGGCAGATAATAGAATGCTTTCTCAGCATCTCTCTATAAAAGCGACTAACCTCTGTCTGTCTGTCTGTGTGTGTGTGTGTTCCTCAAATATCTCTGCGGATCAGGATCAGACTGACCTGAGAGTTTCAACATGGCTGCTGCGTGGTTCAAGGGTGTGCTATTTCGCATTTGTTTGGATTGCAATGATACCGTTAATAAATTATTTCATAAATGCTTTACAAATTCCACGAGCATTGTCCACCGGAGCCACCACAGTCACGTGCGCACCAGAGCCAATCACTGCACACCGTAGCCACGCGCGCACCAGAGCCAATCACTGCAGAGCCCACCACGACCCCCCACCTTAAGAAACAAGCGGACTTATACCTGCAGCGGCGCGAGCTGGACCGGGATTTTGCCGGCGGTTCGGTCCCGTTCTGTTCTGTGCATCTAAACTGACTGTTGTGGATTAATGAGACTAAAAGAGTCCGGATCGAGTCTGTTCGGGTCTGAGGAGATCCGGAGACGCGCGGACAACAAAGTGGAATCAGATCTGTGGATGTTTGTGTGTAGCTAGCTGCTAGCCGCTAGCTGCTATCCGCTAGCTACACAGCCCACCTCCCGATCGAGGCGATGGACCGGACTCACCGGCACGTCCAAAACCGGACATAGGGTAAATAATGTCTGCCACGCTTTTTCGTGAACATTGCCGTCACGTTTGCTTTGTGTCTGGTGCAGGAAGAAACGGTAAAAACGGGCTTTTGTCACGAAAGTGTCCAAGCAGCAAGTTTGGTTGTTGAGGAACAGTGAGTTGTGGGAGGGACGTAAGCAGATGATTGACAGGCTACGATGGTCGGTGTGTAGACAGCGATACTGAGAGTTGAGAGATTTGTGACATTTAGCGTGTTTGGAGTGTATAGTTAGTGTGTTATGTAGTGTTTAGTGTGTAGTGGAGTCGTTTTTTTGTTTAATGAGTCAAAGCAATTAGGAGACTGCTGAATGAGCATTGCCTGCATTTGAATGTAAATAGTTACCTGTAACTTTGTACATTTTTAAAATGTATGCACATGTAATGCAAAATATAAATTGTTGTTTATATTATAAGTAATACAAAATGGTTTGTAAACATATTTGTGGTTTTCACAGTAAAAAAATTAACTTTTTCTACTCGAATTTTATGTTTTTTTGTGATTTTAGGTCCATTGTGTTAATACAGTATCACAAAATAAAAAAAAATGACACCAAGTAAATAGTTTTTAATAGTCAAAAACGGCCAATTATACCCTGGAATATCGGATTTCACAACAAACCTAAATATCCCTGACGTCCCACGTTCAAACACAGCCTCATTTGGCCATCCATGAAAAAGCTGCTTAACCTCCCACTGTTCTATAGGAATACATTTTTCTTACGGGCACTGCACTAGTTCTCCTAAACAACTGAAGTAGCGGGGGACATGTTTGAAAACATAAAAGCACTAACAACAACAAAAATGATTTGGAAATGCTCATTTACACCCTTTCTAAAGCAAAAAACTTCACTATAGCTGCGAAGCTTAACGTCTCTGAAGTAGGTGAACAGGCTATGCTGAGTTTAAGGTCTCCAGGCTCGTATAGAGCACAAGTTTGCTACCCAGACCTGAGGTTTCCAAGCATCGCAGAGAGACACCTACAACATGGATACTATACCATGAGCTGACATCACGCAAGCCTGGGGAGCGTGATATACAATCCAGCAGAGACAGATCTGGAGGGGCACAATAAGCACTAGCTAGCATGCTTGCTGATACACTAGTGAGGCATGATCTAATGCTCAGCTAAGGCAAATGATCTTGTACTGGGCTTTAAAACCCACTCACTGAGAAAAAGAAAATAGAAATATGGAAAATAATCTCTCCAAACTATTTTGACATCTCAAATTGCTAATCCTCTCTCTTGCAGGTCACCAGTCCACCCCTCCTCTATCCTCTGGTATAGTGTGAGTCTCCCACAGCTATTATGGGATAGTCCAGTTAGGTGTCTGAGGTGAAGCCAGGCAGGCAGTACAGTGTGTTCATGTGGCGGCCGATGCAGAGAGAGAGGCTCTTGTTCACATGCACAGCAGCGTCTGAATAAATAAAAGTATCTGGTGTTGCTCATCCGTGTTGAGTTTAGTGACAGGCTCCTATTTCTTTATTCTGTCTCTCTTTCTCTTACTGCTCCTATCCTTTCTTACTCTTCCTCGTCGGCACCCTGCCTTCTCTTCAAGTGCACCTACTTCTCCTCAGTGTAATTTCCCCTCCCTCTGGCTCTCTATCGCTTTCTCCCTCTGCCTCTCTCTCTCTCTGACCACAGGTCTATCAATAATTCAGCTTATGGATCTGGAGTAGGCAGACAAGCAGCATGCGGGAGACAGGCCAACACAGACTGTTGGCCAAAATACACAGAGGCAGGCAGGTGGCCGTGGTCATTCAGGATAACAGCATCAAGAAGCTGGCCTCACTTTAAGTCAGCAAGTTAAAGGCAGGTTTGTTTCTATAATTGGGCAGTGGTGGGTGTAGGAGGGATTTTTAGGTTTTGGCACTGTAAGGCACATGGCGACAGTAAAACATGAACATTGTCTCTGACATCACCCACAGTTTTTAAGTATGACTGGATCTGGATTTAATCTTCACCACCACTTTTGACAGTTACAGGAGCAAGACATTTGCCAAGTTTGGGTAATATGGCAAGCAGCAGAACTGAAGTGGGGTAAACAACTAGTGGGAAAGGTTAAGTGACCTGTCATACAAGACAAAATAACCCTAAGCATATGTTTAACATCCTGAACCATAAATAAGAAGCTTTCTGTATTGTATCAGACAGAGAGAGCGTGCTACATCAGAACCAAAGTGCATTAACAAATTATTATCAATAATCTGAAATATGCTGTATACCTGCCTTGATAATAGATGAGACCAATAATCGCTCCATCTCTAAATGTAAGTATTAAGGGTAACTGGATACTACATTCAAGGCTGTTGCCCTCCATTAATTTGAAAGTTGGTCACAGTCTTTGCAGGCATCCTTCTGCCTCTGGGTTTCTTCTGTATCAGAAAAAAGGGCATTCATGTTTTTGAATCTGTTATAAATCAGAGTGGATTTGACTGCAGTAAAACACAGCTCTACCCCAATAAAAAAAATCCTATGCAAATTAATTTATGTCATTGTACATGCTCTGGTAATTTGACCTGGTTATTTGCTGTCTGAACACAGAGAGAACACTAGCTGAGCTGTAAGTGTGAACCCGCAGAACTTATTCATCGCTGCAGATTCCACCAGTTTACATGACTGCAGTTGGTAAGACCACAGGGTCAACACAATGGGAGTGAAAATACAGTAAGTATCCTGGGTGATCCGCAGCACCATGACTTGTGTTTTCCTTGACAAAACTGTCAGTGAGACCCACTGAAGTGTAGGTTCTGTGATATTTTGGAGCTATACAGCCCTCAAATAAGGGTAGCCTACTGCTCTGAACCCGTGACTTCACCATGTTGGCTAAACAAAGCATCTTGGTTAAACCTTATCCTTAGTGCCTCATGCATGCAGCTCTCTGTTTTCCCACAGTTGTGTCACAGTCAAAGACGAAGGGCAGTTGAGCGAAACAAGCTCAGGCTAGCCTGCTGGGAAAACTGCTAAGAATGAAGCCCAGGCAGCAAGTCACATTGTGGGAGTAACACCACACAGCATGGACACACAGAATTGATAAGATGATAGCAAACTATGGATATCACTTCTGAGAGGAGATTTCTCCAGGGAAACAACACACACAGGAACGAGCGTGTGCCTCAAACACATTCACAAGCGTACTCTGGCTGCTCTGCATTTTCGGCCTCCCCTGAGGTTGTGCTAAACGGTTGTTACCATAGCTACTGTGGCAACAAGCTTCCTTTGTTTGCTTGCTACCAACGCATAAAGGACTTAAAAGTAGCAGCAGGGCATATTCCATAGATAATTTACCACTATCTTTCAGAGCCACAGATGAGTGGCTGCACTTAATGCTCCTTATTCCTTTCCTTCTTTCAAGAAAACATCAGGGAAATTAAAAGCTCTGGAAAATAGAAATAATGAAATATTTTAGGTCAGAGGAAATAGAGAGTGAAAGCATAGCAATGTGAAAATACAACATCTGTATTATGTGTTGGGGACACTGGTTTGGTTATTAGCAATAAATAATTACTTATAGTAATTAACATTGTAATAAAAAATATTAATATCAAGAATCAGGGACCAATAACTCACATAGACTAAGATTAAACTTTAGAATATGAATATTTATCAAATTTAATGAAAAGTGAAGGAAATTAACGTGAGCACTGACTTTCACAACCAGCTGCTCTCACAATGCACAAGCACAAATGATCACAGAACACTTCTCTGTACAATATAATGTACAGTGTGTGTGTGTGTGTGTGTGTGTGTGTGTGTGACTGCAGTTAGCACTCCCTACAATAGTGTAGGTGATCAAGTTCTTGACGGTACCGTCATACTTGAACTTAACAATGGCCGAACCCTAGATTTAATAACTAGATACCAGATGCAAAGATGGCACCCAAGTAAACCAATGAGAATTGCTCGCTGAGCGCACATGCCAAAAAGTGGCTTTTGTGATCACTTCAAATGGGTCATGCAGCCCATTGAATATGCGCAGTAAAGTTTCCTGCGAGTTCCCACTTGGCCCATAGACTTTTTTAAGGTGAGCCCAGGTGTGAATGGTTGTCAAGCTGTCGGGGGAGGGAACTAAGTACTGCATTGTGGGAAAGGTGATAGGTAGTAGGGGTGTTCCAATAAGGGTACCTCACGATTCGATTTAGATTATGGGAGCTTCGATTCTTCGATTCTTTGATTATAACGATTGTCGATTCGATTCGATTATTGGTGCCACGATTCTTCGATTATTGCGATTTTTTAATGTTTTTTTCCATACAAGATTGATTTTGTCTTCATCTGTGGCTACATTTGTAAATAAATAGCCTATCAATTAACTCAGTTCCTCTAAAACTACACTCATTACTTTACGTTTCCATGGCGGCGTGGCCAGACACAGCAGCTTAGAGCTCCCTGTTATTTCGCATCTTTTTTGTGTTTTATGTGTCTTTTGTTTTTGTTCTTCTGGCACACACATGCCACAGCGGCCCATCTACAGTCACCAAGACCTGATAAGAATTGGCTTTCAGGCAAAAATAGAAATCATGGGTGCCTTCGCACGGACCCACGGCATCCCACCGGAGATAGCGAGACCGCCGGGTACCCCATGGATTATTATCGGGTCTAGCAAGCACTGGAGGCGGCGCAGGGAGAGGAGGCAGAAACGAGGATGCCAGGCAGGACTACTAAATCAGCTTAGGAACCAACCACACAGACCTCCGCTACCATCTATCTTCCTCACAAACGCAAGATCCCTTGCGAACAAGATAGATGAGCTGCAGTCACAGATCGCCTACAACCGCCACATCCGTGACTGTTGTCTTTTGTTGTTAGCGAATCCTGGCTGCGCCCGCATATCCCCAATGCTACCATGGAGCTTGCAAGACACACCTTTCACCGCTGCGACCAGACCGAAGCCTCCGGTAAGAGCATGGGAGGGGGACTCTGTGTTTATGTGCTTGAGGACTGGTGCTCGGACAGCAGAGTGATAGACACCCACTGCTCACCGGACTTAGAGGCCATGTCTGTTCAGTGCCGACCCTTCTACCTGCCACAGGAGCTAACGGTTGCCATAGTAACCGTTGTTTACATCCCTCCCCATGCTAATGTGCTCTCAACCAGCTGCAGGACTGCTTTGCCTGCACAGACTGAAGCATTTTCGAAGATCAGGACCTGGACACACACACAGAGTCTGTCCTCTTCTACATCAGGTGCTGTGTAGATAACGTCACCGAGGATAGACGCATCCGGGTCTTTCCAAACAGAAAGCCCTGGATGACAAAGAAAGTCCAGACCCTGATCAGAGCTCGTAACTCGGCCTTCAGGACGGGAGACAGAGCTCTCTACAGCACTGCCAGAGCTGACCTGAGGAGGGGCATCAAACAGGCCAAGGTCTCCTAAAAGAACAAAATAGAAGGATACCTGATGGACAATAACACGCGTCAGATGTGGAGGGGCATCCAGGCCCTAACCAACTACAAAGGCAACCCCCCTCCCACATCCTCCAACAGCAGCAGCACACTGGCAGAGGAGCTAAACAGCCTCTTTGCCCGGTTTGAGACCACCACCACACACCTGCAGTCACTGCCTCCCCCTGGTTCCAGCACCCTACCTCTCTCTCTCCAGGAGCACAAGGTGAGAAAAAACTTAAGAGCAGTGAACCCAGGAAAGCTGCTGTTCCTGACAGTATCCCGGGGGCGGTGATTAAAGCATGTGCAGACCAACTGGCAGGGATCCTCACCAAAATCTTCAACCTCTCCCTGACACATGTCACCGTCCCCACATGTCTGAAGGCCTCTATCATCGTCCCCATCCCCAAAAAACCTGCCATAGACAGCCTGAATGATTACAGACCTATCGCTCTGACGTCTGTAATCATGAAGTGCTTGGAGTGATCAGTTTCCCAGCACATCAGAGACTCTCTCCCTCCCTCCCTCGACCCCCACCAGTTTGCCTACAGGGCAAACCGTTCTACAGAGGACGCCATCGCCCTCTCACTCTATACAGTGCTGAGCCACCTGGAGAACAAGAAGAGCTATGTGAGGATGCTCTTCGTGGACTACAGCTCAGCATTTAACACCATTATTCCAGACATTCTCATCACCAAACTGCTGGAAGTACAGATCCCCCTCCCACCTGCAATTGGATTAGAAACTTCCTGTCAAGTCGCCCACAGTCTGTGAGACTCGGCCCCCACCACTCCACTGCACTCACACTCAGCACTGGTTCCCCTCAAGGCTGCGTTCTGAGCCCTCTTCTGTACGCCCTGTACACCTACGACTGCTCTCCAACTCACCCAACCAACCGAATTATTAAATATGCCGATGACACCACAGTGGTTGGACTCATCCGAGGCGAGGACGAGACAGCGTACAGGGCCGAGGTGGAGGAACTGTCGCTATGGTGCTCAGACAACAACCTGACCCTGAATGTCTAAAAGACAAAAGAACTCATCATGGACTTCAGGAAGAACAGACATGACCACACCCCCCTCCTCGTAAATGGAGAACAGGTAGAGACTGTCACCACCTTCAGGTTTCTGGGCACCCACATCTCCGCAGACCACTCCTGGACCTACAACATCAGGGCCCTGGTTAAGAAGGCTCAGCAGCGACTACACTTCCTGCGTGTCCTCAGGAAAAACAAACTGGACACAAAGCTGCTGCTGGCCTTCTATCACTCCTCTGTGGAGAGCGTACTGACGTACTGTCTGGGTGTGTGGTACGCAGGCTCAACAGCCGAGGACAGGAAGGCGGAGCAGAGGGTCATAAACACTGCCCAAAAGATCATCGGCTGCCCTCTGACCAGCCTGGAACACATCACCACATCCTGCTGCCTCAGGAGAACCAAGGCCATCACAGGAGACCCCTCACACCCCGCCTACCCCCTGTTTGATCTGTTGCCCTCTGGGAGACGCTACAGGTCAACAAAGTCCCACACCAGCAGGCTGACAGACAGCTTCTTCCCCTGGGCCATACGAACAAGAAATACGAACGGATACACTCACAACCCATTAATCTGACATTAATCTGATAAAATGTTGATCAGTTTTTCTAACTTGGACCCTGTTGCACACATACATTTTTTATTTTGGTAAAACTGTTTTGTTCATATTCTCGATCTAGGCTACTTCTTTCTCCCTGAAAATTATAAACGTGATGTTAAAAAAAAATTACAAAATTAAACGTAATAATAATAATAATTAGCGATTAAACTTATAAATAAATGTGTTGCTCCAGCCACAGACTGTAGCCATACAGGCTCCAGCTCTTTCCTTGGGTCAGTCCGAGCTCCCAATGGTCAGGCTCGAACAACTCTGTCCAGACGTGCTGGGTTAAGAAAAAAAAAAGGTGTGAACAGGCAGCGAGTGCTGTCAGCAAACACAGCGACATGTTTCCAAACATAAATCAGCATTTCATTAAGAACATGCAGCCAAGCAGCGATCGAAAACATTAATAACCTCGAAACAGACTTCTAATTGAGGCCGGCTTTTATTTACTCAAACTTGTATCCAGACCTGGTCCAGTAGGAGACAGCGTCGCAGACTGGGATCAGTATTTGAGTGTACGCTGCTGACCAAATTGCAATTCTCTTAGCATTAAAGAGGATGGGAGAATGACGCCAAATAAACTACTCGTTCATGCATTAAAACAGGACCAGGCACTGAGATTTCATATAAGCTGCTGTTTAGCCCAATCAGTGAAAAAACATACAGTTCATGCAGTAAATAGGGCAACGATAAGCCTACTACAGGTCTACAGAACAAAAGACGAGTTAGGCAAAGATGGCCATGGACACTCTTTTTAAGAGACACAAGATTGATGTGCAGAATAAGAAATAATGTAAAATGATGAGACTGTCGTACAGCAGGTGGCGGTATGCACCTGACAATTGTTCGTGTTCCGCCTGTTTCGTCAGTAACCATGGCATCTATCTATCTATTTCGTATCTAAGAAAAGCATAGCTTGCCCTATCATTTATTTTGATTGACAGACAATACAGATACTTTAATACATTTGAGACAAACTGCTTGTAAAAATGGGCTGTACAAATGAAATTGCCTTGCCTTTTAATGACTACACAAAAACATACACAAAATCCTCACCAGACAAAAATAATGTGCGGTTGTTATTATTATCACTGGTTGATGTCATTTGATTAAGCATTTTCTAACCAAAAGTTGTGTTGGCTTCACAATATCTTTTGAGCTTTTCCCATGTGAGAGTCGTTGAACATCCTACATGTCAGCTGTCTGTGTGAATGGACAGTACATGATTGATAATATCTACTGTCAAACAGCTACAGAAAGAAAGCTGTCAGCGACTGTATGTATGTAAGAGACTGAGAAGAACGGCTGACTGTTTTACTAACTTCAAGTGTCACTGTCTTTTTTAACACTATTTGTCTTATCTCTGCTTAATGAAGAAAATTAGACTTATACAGTGTTTAACCACTGTTAACCGTTATGTCACAAGCAACTCTCTGCCTTCGACTCTCTGCAGGCCTCCATATCTGCTCTGCTCACAGTTTTTCAGACAGAGCAGCTGATTTCAAAAACTCGAAGGACAGAAAGGGAAAAACTTAATGTAACTACATTAATATCAAAGTCTCTAAAATGATGAATATACAGCTAATATAATTGACTTAGAACAACAGGCCCCATTTTTAATAAGCTTCTTGTTCCTAAACTCCAATGCCTGGTCCAGGTCTTCAAACCTGTGGGACTGGTCAAATTTGACATTATCACACAGTTGGAGCTGGGTCTTTACCTTGATGTAAGCCGTCCTCTGCTTAGCCAGAGTGAGGGTGAAGTCCATAAAAATATACAGTTTTCCAATTGTAAAGCAAGGGAGAATTCTCTCCAGCCCTGCGTAGAATATCATTTCTGTCTTGAAATTGTGTCATCCGGACAATAATTAGACATCTTCTTTGGTTTAGCACGTATTCTGGTCTTGTTTGAACCAGGTTTAGCCTCAAGTCCCAACAAGCCACGCAAAGGTCAGGCTGTAAATTCTGCAGGTCTTGGTCACCCTGATCCCTCAGGCAGACCTACGAGTCGAATATTGTTCCACCTGGAGCGCTCTTCCATTTCTTCACATTTGTTGCACAAAGATTTCACCGTAGCAGTCAGACAATCAACATAAGCTCGAAGGTTAGCTATCACCCTCCAACAGGAGTGCCATGAATCTCAATCTCAATTAAATGTGCATCTTTTAGTTTTGCATACTTTCCATTCATTTCTCTCCAAATTGGCTGTGTGTGTGTTTCTTTGTCCTGCAGTGAGAGCAGGTTGTTGTGAAACCGGAGAATAACCCTCCCCACGAGTAAATGGCCAATCACCGTTAGTATGCAAATTACATAATGATACTGGATGTGGTGCTGGAGCAGGAGTAGAAAGTCAACAGTTTAAAGAAGCATCAACTTCCTTTAAATCCTAAGTGTGGGGACATTTTGGTTTTGATGCTGAATACAATCGATGAGGGAATAAAAACATTGGACAGAAAAGTTACCGTCAGCAATCACTGCTTGACTCCTGTTGCCTACATGAGTTGAAACATTTCAAACATGAACAAGCATCAGCGTCACCACCACCCAGCAATATCGCTGTGGGGAAGCGGGACAGCCGAGCAGGTAACACCATCAGTGAAACAGCAGTCTCTCTCTCATTCCTTCAAACAAACCTTACCAGCACAGATAAACACAAATAATCACGACTGCAGTGGGGGCATTCATTGCTAAAGAGCTCTTTAGCAATGAATGCAATTATGTCAACAATCACGTTAACTTGTGCCCTCTTGTACTTTATCAGCAGTCCTTCACAATCTCTATGAAAAGACATGGCAGTCATTGAAGATGAATTTACTATTTTTATGAATTTTTCTCCTCACAAAAAGTGTACCGAACCTGATCAAAAATGATATCTAAAAACTGAGGTACATTGAATTGTGGGCAAACTGTATTGCTGCATCCCTACCTTCCACTGGTCGTTGTTTGTTGATAGATATGTGGCTTATTGTGTGCTCACACGGCAGCAAAGCTAACGCTTCCACAAAGTGGAGAATTTTAAATCAGCTTGTGATGAGCACAAAGGCAAACAGCAATCACCATGTTTTACAGCACATGACAACAGAGAATCGGTCTAAAAAACTCACAAATGAAGCTTAGAAAGCATACAATACACAATATCAATAACCAGTATCTGCCCAGACACTGATTGCACTGATTGAGATTAGCATGTGTCCATCCGCCTCGTTCATTCATCTCATTGCTCAGCTTGGATAAATGGCACTGGCATAGCATCCTATTAGCTGGGCTGACATTGGCTGTTCTTGCCGTCGTGGCGTAGGAAACAACAAAATTGACATGGGCAAAGACAGCGGGGCTTGACGGTGGCCCTTTCTTTCTGAGGGAAGTCTTCACTTCTGCAGGGATGAGAGCCTGGATTGCATAGCATCTCCTCTAGATCTGGAATATGTTCAGCAAAATCCAAATGTTTGGGTGCTCCCTAGTAACTGCTTAAATGACGGATCCACTACTAGCCAATGGAAGAGGGAAGTTTTGAATCTGGAGAAATGTAACTACCAGGTGCTACTTACTAGACCACTGGTGTTGGTGCCAGTGGTGGACAGTAATGGAGTAAATTTACTTGAGTACTGTACTTAAGTACATATCCAGAGGATTTGTATTTTACTTGAGTATTAGATTTCTTTGGTACTTATTACTCTTACTTGAATACATTTCCAAGACAAATAGTTTTACTTTTACTCGAGTTAATTTCTAGGAAGGCTGAAAAGTGCTCGTTACTTTCAGGTCAGCTCTTTTTTTTTTTTTTTCTAAAATACTATTGGACAAAAGCTGTGTTTGTCAAAGAAGGAAACCTATCACAGTGCACGCTCTCCACTGGGATCTACGTAAAAGCGGAAATATGTCATCCCTCCCCATAAGGATACCACCAAAGTAGCCACGCACTCGACTGCGTTTGTCAACACAAAACTGCGACAATGGCTGCATCAGATGTAGTTTTTTGTAAAGCAGTGATTCCCAACCAGTGGTCTGGGGACAACATTGGTCTTTGAGGGGGTTCCAGTTCCCAACTTAGCTAAATGATAGAGAGTTAGTTGGACGGTGCAGGTTCATTTGGTTACAGTTTTAACGATTGTTAATAAACATCTGCATCTGCAACATCTGCTGTCCTCCTGTGATCCCATTCTTTTTATTTGTTTTTATAGGTGTTTCTGCAGGCTTTATATAACATTGTGGTCCTAAAAGCAAGCACATCAGTGCAGGTGGTTTCAAAGAGTTAATTCTCAGAAACAAGAGTTAAAAGGTCCTTAAATTCATTTAGGAAAAATTATAGTAATTCATTGATTTGAAAAATAAGAAATTTACTCTTACTCTTACTCTTACTTTTACTTAAAGTAAATTTAAAAGCATTTACTTTTGGATACTTAAGTACCTTTAAAAGCAAGTACTTTTTTACTCTTACTCGAGTAACATGTCGACTGAGCTACTTTTACTTGTAACGGAGTAAATTTTGACCAGTATTATTTGTACTCTTACTCAAGTACGGGGGTTGAGTACTCTGTCCATCTCTGGTTGGTGCACATTTCTGTTATTGGCAGGCTTTTCTGGTGTGTGGAGGTTGCATGTTGGCTTTTGGTTTTAAATGCAGGCCTCTCTGGTGTTTGGACCATGTGGTGATGTCCCCACATACGAGATCTGTTAACAGACCATATGAGCACAGGGGAAGAGAAGATTTTGGCAATTGACTGCTGACAACACTATGGTCAGGAGCTGCAGGGATGAGGTTTCATTTACTGAGCAGATTTCACGAAACCTTTAGGTTATACCAACAATTTAGTGGAACACAGTCAGTTACCAGCATTACCAAAGCTCACAGATGAGCAACTGGTGACGTTTCTTTCTTTGGATTATAAAGATGCACTTGCAAAAATCAAAATGTTTGTTTATAATAACTTCTCGGTAGAAAACCCCTGCATCATGCACTAGCTTATGTAGAATTTCTTTGTCTTTATTCATCAATTTGATTCAAAGTGTAAACATCTCCTTTAAAATGCATTTGTGATGCTTTCATATCCCATTAATAACAACACTTTCACTAATGTTAGGTTGGATACCTAAGTTGTCTATTCGTCACAGACAATGACGGCTTAAGTTTACACAGAGCTAGCAGTTAGACATAAATGTCACGGTTGGGTAGAAGCTAAAGTACAGCGGAAACATCAGATAGTTCACACCAATTCGCAAATGAGTTGCTAATGTCCAGACAGTTCGAATAACGTGTCACAAAAGCCTATCAGTGTTGACGTTTACACAGACATCATGACATTCATGCTGCTGATGTCCGGACATTAATGAACAACAATGGAGGAGAGGATAATAATCAGTAATCATGGCCGTTTGCTGAAAACCCACATCTACTTGTACCAAGACAGGAAAAATAAGGAGCTGCTATGGACTGAAGTGAGCTAGAACGTAATACTACCTGGTAAGATTTAGAAATACATCCCAGCATGGCTGTTGTTCTAGGAGTGTTGAAAACACCTTATCCTTGAACAGACTTAAAAACACATCAAGCTACTTGAATGTTGCATGCAGCAGCCAGCGGTGTAAAATGTCGTTGTCTAAAAGCAGAAAAGTGGATACAGAGTGTTGGGTTTTCCTAGAAATATGGACCACTTCAATATCAGACTACCAGCGACAACTGAGAGCAGAGAAGAATTGCTGACCGATTTGTAGAAACAGCAGTCTATTTTTATTCATGGTGAAGAAATGAGAGACACAGCTGCGAAAGCTAGCTACCTTATTGCTAACAAAGTAGCATCCACTTTAAAACCATATTCAGTTTGTGAAGAAATGCATGATGCAGGCGGCAGAAACTGTGTGTCCTGACTCCGAGAAGTGGCAGGCTTTTGCATACATCAGCCTGACAAGAAACACTGTGGCAGAGAGGATTTCAGAGATTGCTGGAGATGTGGACCAGAGATTTATGGACAAAGGTAAGTAATTTGTTGCATTTTCGGTTGCAACTGATGAGAGCACGGACATTACGCATGTTGCTCAGCTGACCATATTCATCCATATTGATCAACACTGCAACAACTAATTATATTTTCAGCTCTCTCATCGGAGTGCTGGACTGGGTCGGCATGGACTGGGCTCGCGCTGACAGCCTGGCAACAGATGGCGCACCATCTACTTGGTTACTTGGTTAGTAACCAAGTGTCAGCCTTGTTTTGTGTTTGATTTTGTTTCCTTATTTTTATCCTACCTGTTTCCCCTTTTCACTCACCTGCTACTTCACTGCATGTTTGCTTGTGGGCGTGGTTTGCTGCTGTTGCAGAAAGACTCACCTGAGTTTCATCAAACTCATCACCAGCTACTACATAACCCAGTCTCCACTTAACTATGGTGGCAGATTGTTCAATCTTTACTGGTGACTCTCCAGCATTCTTTCTTGTGACTTATCTTGTGTTTTTTTGTTCTCGTTTTTGATCTCCAGTGTGCTTTATGGATGTCTATGTTTGACGCTGTTTGTGCTTGCCTGAAGTTCAGCTTTTTCCGGAATTATCAATTTCCCCACCAGCTCACCTGTGCTGCCTGCTACGTCCCTGTAACCCAGAGAGACCACTCAAACCGGCAACTACCTTTCTACAAGGACTTACTACACCACTGTGTCTCAGCTTGGTGGCAGCTTGGATCAGGTGACCACACTACTATCCTCCATATCCCCTAGTCCCAGCTCTTCACCACCTGCCTAATCATCCATTACTGCTTCAGTGGCTTCCCACAGTCTCTCCGTTAACCATTTATCCCCATCACTGCCAGGTAGTCAGGAGAGTTAGGTAAATGTTGATGTTTGCTATTTTTTGGATCAGCAGCCTAACACCTATGAGTTTATTCATTGATAAAGCATCCCAGTGGGCAGTGGCCATGACCACACTGAATGTGACAATCTTATCTGCTATTGCTGAGCTGCTAAAGATCTATTACCACCCAGTACAGGGTAAAGAAACAGCTAAGTGGCTTCTCTCACTCCGACAAAGGAATCCATTTGGTAGCTAATCACGTTATTGACTTTCTGAGAGCGATGATATGTCACTGCAGGGGGTGTTCATTCAGGGGTTTACTGTTAGCAGTAAGATAAGCTATGTTCTAGGGATGAGACAACTGCATTTACATTGTCATTTAGAGCATTTAGCAGACGCTTTTGTCCAAAGCAACTTGCAGTAATTCATATACATTCATACACTGATGACGGTGGCTGCCGTGCAAGGTGCCGACCAGCACATCAGGAGCAGTTTGGTGTACATTATCTTGCCCAAGGACACTTTGACATGCAGACCAGGGGAATCAAACAAGCAACTTTCCAATAACAAGACACTTGCTCTACCCCTGAGCACCGCTGTCCACTTTTCTTGAGTCTCCTAAGCATTAGCCATCCCCCTCAATGTTAGACTGCCAGAGAGACGCACAGAGAAGGCTTGTAAAGGAGCCCCCCAGCCCAAAAATCCTCAACACTCTCCACCTTTTGATTCTCCTACCAGAGCGCCATCTCTCTCCTCTCCTGAGGAACCCATGCAGCTGGGCCATATGAGACTTGGAAAGACAAAGAAGATTTTGAGAAAAACTCTGCATCTGCTGTGGCTGTTACTTCCTTCCAGGGCAAACTCATCATGGTTCAGGGGACGTTGATGAGCCAGACCACCAGCTCACTTCTCCCTCTATGCGGATTCAACTGAATATGCTCTTTCAGTTATTTCTAAAGAAGTCACTGTAACAAATATTGTGGCACATTTAATCAGGGTAACTAAAAGCTGTAGTTATAAACTCTCCAAAAGGAACAGAATTAAAATTCTAGCTTCTGAAATACATATGTTTTGACAGGATCTCAGGATTTATCAGAACAGTTGCTATTAACATGAGTGTGCCTCTTTCCACCTCAAGCCTTGTACATTTTTACTCGATATGGACAGATCTAACAGCCCCTCACTTGGCAAAAATAAACGTGACCAAAGCCAGGGATCAAGTTGGCTAACTTCCGGTTTAGCGCCCAGCTATCTTGAATGGTGAAAAAAAAAAAAATTGAGCGGCTCTTCTAGACTTTCCAAATTTTATTGGAACATTATGTGCATCTGACAATGCAGCCTCCGCTACTGCAGGAACGTAGAATTGGCTTCTTTGCAGAAGAAGTTCCAGTCAAGCCAACAGCGTTAAATGCTCCTCCTTTTCTTCGTTGGTTTTACCGGTTTTATAGACATAGTTTTGTTCTTAAAGGTAATAATGTCAGAAATCAACATGGGGCGATTAGGAGATCTCTGAGCTGTGCTGGGTTTGGCCTGGTCTTACAGGCAGCTATAAATACCCTGAAATGTGAGCAGATAAGAGACTGCTGATGTCTGTGAGGCCACACTGACGCCTCTGCCCTCCCTTTCTGCCTGTCACAACTAGTTGCCAGGCTGTTTTGTATTAAAACTAGGCTTGACTACGTGGTCATTCTCACAAGCCATAGTTGGACCTTCTCCAGCCTTCCCTAGCTACTGATAAGATGCAATTACAAACCCTCAAAAAGACTCTTCATGTTTCAACTCTATTTTCTGCTACATGAATAAATTCAGATTCAATACAAGATACAATTCCCTTAAGAACTACCCTCAACAGCATATTTCACTACACATCCAAGTTTCTACAATATGAAAACCTGGAGAGGGGCAGAAAATTAGCATTTGTCATAACCACCATCTGTTGACAACTCACAGGAAAGGCCATAGAGCAGCAGTAGTAACCTCAGAGAGGACTGAGTCTAGGCTACAGTGATGTTCTAGACTCTGCAGCTGACTGGCATAATTCTTTATTCATTGTCACCTAATCATTTGGTAAATTAGATACTGTGATTATCTGAAACACCTATCAATCTCTGCCATTCCACTGAGATGGAAATGATCGAAAAATGTCACTTTTCAACACACATGCTTCCTATCTATTCACAAAGACTCAACCACAGCAGCACTATAGCTCACATACGGATCACTGATGATGTTATTAACTTTAGATTTTAAAGACTTTATCTAACAAAAAATGTTGATGAAATTTTATAAATACTCCAGTACAAATTCTAAATATTCTGTAATACTATACTTTTTTTTTTTAACATCTCTTTATTGTATTTTAATACAAGGCAAATGCATAAGCAAACAAGGTAGAAACATATCTATATATACATATACATACATACACACACAAGCAAATATAAAATAAATGGAAAAGAGAGTGGAAGAAAAACAAACAAAAACAGCCATCTGCACTCAATTCAGTTTGTTAGTCCAAGCATCAATTTGTATCTCATTCGGTTCCAAATAATTGTAAAAAGATATGCCAAATTTCCCAAAACTTATCCAGTTTGTTTTTAGCGAAATAACTTATCTTTTCAAGAGCAACGTTCAAGGACATTCCCTTCAACCATTGAGAAATTCCACCGATCGATTGATTCTTCCATGAGCGGGCAATACACCTTTTGGCTTCAAGCAAACAAATATTTAGCAGCGACCTTACATTGTTTGAAATAACAAAATCATCTGGGTAAATATTTAGAATGCATATTTTAGGGCTACAGGGTACCTCTTTACCAATAATGTGACTGATTAGATCTAAAACCTTTCCCCAAAAAACAACAATCTGAGGGCATTCCCACATACAATGGATCAGTGACCCCTTCTGATGATTACATTTAATACATGAATCAGGAATACTGGGATTAAAGTGGTGTAATCTAGCCGGAGTAATATACTGTCTACTTAACCACTTGTATTGCAGCAATTTGGAGTGTGTGTTTACACTTTGGGTTTGGACTAAGGAGCAAGCCTGTGTCCATTCCTCTTCCGTTATATTCTCTGTTAAATCTATCCTCCAGGCCTGTAGGTTATTGTTTGAAGATTCTTTGCACTTGCTGACGAGTAGATTATATAATATGGTCACCTGCCCCCTATATTCAAGATGTTTTAGAATTATGTCTTCCAGTGTAGAGCAGCATTTTGGGTTTGCAGCGATGCAATGTCATCATCGTTGGAGCTGATTCTGTCTTCAACCTCTGTAACACGCACTATGACTGATTTCAGTTCACTTTTCACTCCCTGTATCGCATTCAGCAGTCCGTCAAATCTCGACATGAAGTCTTCCTTCATTGCTTGAATAGCGGTGAGGATTTAGTCTGTGTTGGTAATCAAGCTGGCACCTGTTGTTTCTCCGCTAGCCATAGCAATGCCACTAGCTTGCTGGGCAAGATCAGGTGTAGGGTCAGGTTTCGCAGATTTTTGTGCCTGTTTTACCGGTTTCGGTGCCATTCGTGCAACAGCTCGCTTCAGCTTGGAAGAAAAAAAGAAAAAAAAATGGCTGTACAGGATTATTTGTGGTTGTTTGGTTGTCCAAAATTCAAAACTTTGGGGAGGAGCTCGGACACACGTCTGCTCAGCACCGCGCCATAACTGGAACCTCCCTGTAATACTATACTAAAAAATAATCCAATCTGGCTTCCACTGACAGGAATCAGTGGAGAGACTACACTTATTGATGTCATAATTTATGCTTAGAAGTAGGGCTAGGATACCTGGAACTATACAGTATGTGAGAAGTGTAAATCATATCTGTCAGACCAGACTTAATAAATAATTTTTTGTCATTAGCCCTTTGATGTCATTTCTGCCACCAGGGGTCTCTCAATAAAAACGGAACACAAGACGTAAGCAGAGCTAAGATGTAACGAGTTTAATTTACTACTTTACACATACTTGAGTAACTTTTTGGGGTATATTGTACTTTTTGGAGTAGTTTTTAATGCAGCATGAAACTCTTACTCTGTTACATTAGGAAACAATGGCACTACTAACGGGGCTACTTGTTGTTTTATGCAGCAGGAGGATGGCTTTCAAATCGAGCTAACTGCTAATATTTCGGGTTGAATTAACAGCGCACAGTGCAGCAGGCTGCAGTTGTATTAAGTCGGTAGAAAAGCAGAGGACTCCCTGCTGACAGAGAGCTGTCAATGTGTCTGTTGTGGAAATAAGCTTGATAATATATACACACACATACTGCTGCTGTTCCTGCTTTCTGCCCTAATGTAAATATTGAGGTCAATGGTGCATGAGCACCTGGTGCCATTTATTTAACTAGTCATACTTACTGGTGTAACCTGAAGAAAAGAGACTGAAAAGAGACCAAATTATGCCAATGAATGTGGACATGACTAGTTTAACCACAGGTGGTCTTCTTCACGTCTAAGTAAAGAAGTGAACACAGCTGAATTTAATATAAAATTATGAAACATTGAAGGTTACAGCATTATCTACCAATTAAGATAAATAAATAATTTAACCACACCTGTATGCTTATTGTCTTCATGTGATTGGGTGCTTACGCCTGATTGTGATGGAAACTGAGAAATCTGTACTGAAATGACTGAACTTACTGTTTCATGTTTTGACATAACAGACTAGGGCTGCACAAAAAATCGTTAAAAAATCGCGATCTCGATTCACACATACACGTGATCTCATATCTACACACGGCGATTCTGAAGCATTTTATATCTCGAGCTGAATCACAAACAAATGCTCCTAGTTTGCCTCCCGGATTTTTTGGGGGCGCCCCCAAACGCAGCACTGCCGCTGCCTCCTCCCTCAACCTGTGGTAAAGCGTCTTTACAACACGTGATTCAGTGGCGGAAGCCCGCCTGCAGTTAAGTGTATGGAAGGAGTGAGTGAGAAGCCGTTTTTAGACAGGGCAGCAAGCCGCCAATCTGCCCGTCCTTTTGGCGGCTAGGTCCGTGGTTTTAGACAGAGGGCGGCAAACTGGGGGTCTGTTTTGGTCCGCCGATTTCCCGCCTCGGAGGGTCCACTTATTTCCGCCTCGCCTGCTAGATGAGCAACTGGACAGCCGCTGAGATCAGGAGATGCTAGCGTCTCCTGGATCTCTAGATGTATGGTTGTGTTAGCTTGTTGTTGTAGCCACAATCTAGGAACGGTCGCTACTTTCAAATCAAAAGCCCCCCGCTAAGAACCCAGCTCTAAACTCCAATGGGGTGTAATGTAAAGCTCTTATTTTGAAGACAAATTCGTTGTCAACTGCTCACAGCCCAACGTCGGGCTTCACGTCACGTCACATGTTTACCTCTACCTCTGAGGCGGCTTTTGGAAAAGGAAGAAAATTATGCCTCCGTTTTAGAAAGCCGATCACAGCAGCTATCACATATCATCTAGCTTAAGATACGGCCCCAATAAACACTGTACAACATGAGGTATTAGAGGATGCCCTCTCATCTTGGGAGACTAATTTTTTCTTTTTTAATTTGTGTAAAAATAATTTCTCATCCAATGATAGAACTTGAAATTAACAAAAAAACATTGCTTTGGCAGAGGCATAGTAGTATCTGCCATACTATCATGTTTTCTTTGTTTTGTTTTGTTCAAGTTCATCAGTGCAATAAACATTTTGTGAAAAAAATCGTGCCAGAGAATCGTGATCTCAATTCTAAGCAAAAAAATCGTGATTCACATTTTTTCCAGAATCGTGCAGCCCTATAACAGACACAGTCTTTTATACACAAGATTTGCAGATCTATTTGCCAAATCATAATGTAAAATGGGAGACAACAAGAACATTACAAGAAACTTTATTTATAATAGTGTATAACAGTATAATTTTTACTTCTACTCGAGTAGCTGTTTATGAAAAATAGTACTTTACTTGAGTACATTGACTCAAACAGACTGCAACTTTAATGTAAAAAATGTTTATTATTTGTATTGACATAGACACCTTATGAGAGACACACTCTCAAATTTAGCCTATCATCAATATTTACTATGTAACTGTGCACTATTATACATTCAATCAACTAAATGGCAGTCCAACAATACCAATACACCATAAACTAATACCTTTCTTGCTAAATAATAATTAAAGACGTGTACAGTGTATTTTGTGATATTCCATATTTCTTTCCAATAAGCCACACTGTATGACATTATTTTTTTAAAAATAACTTAATTTTGTGCTCAAAGTTTAAAAAAATAAACATTTTAAGATGGTTCTAAAATGTTCTAAATTACAACTAATCCTGAAGTCCTACATCATCCTCCAAGCTTGGCTTATAAGAGGGGCATGGCTCCTCTTAAGAAACAGGGCAGTGTGTAGTGTGTAAGTGTTCGAGCAAGAGAAGGAGAGATGGCTCTGATGGTTGCTTTCAGAGCAGACCAGTGCTACTGACTGGAGCAGAAGCAAGGGTTAGCAGACACGTTAAGTTAAGGTTACAGTTTGACCATGAATAAACTCTGCAGCTCCTCAATACCCAAGAAGTACTTCTGTCCGAGTGTCAGCTAGCACTATCCCTATTAATATTCAGGCTCTTGCTTTTCCATGCTAATGCTATCCATGCTAGTGATGTTGATCTTTCTAGAATTCTAGTTGTGATGGTAATGGGTAACGTGTAGAGATGCTCCGATCAGGATTTTTGGGACCGATACCGATCACCGATCACCTAAAGCCTCACCGATCCGATTACCGATCAGAACCGATCGATCACGTGGAACAATATTATTAATATTTATATTATTTAACTCTTTTTTCCCCATTAATTAATCCACTCATGCAAAGGCCTATAGTCTTTCATTTATGTTAACCTTGTAATTATTTATTTATACTACTAGATTACCTTTATTTATTGCATAACAGTAACTTCAATATTCCTTCATAGCAGCAGTGGCACTGTGGAAAACAATATGCCAAAATGGCCTCTAGAAGGCAGTCAAGAAGAGCTGAAGGTTGAAAGTTCAGTCATTTATTGATATTAGCCATTTAAATGGCTGTATTGTTGCATACATAGTATAAAAAAATAAAATATAAATTGAGCCTTTATAAGCTATATAGCCTTCTTGTGATTCCCATGGCCTTCTCACCGCCAGGGTTGTAGGGCTGCGTGCTCTCCAATGTTGTTTGCAGCAGTGCCTGTGGGGTCGGCGTTGTCTTTTTCTTTTCGCTAGTTAGTTGCAGGAAATCGTTATGTTCTTTGCTGTGAAACGACTTCAAGTGCCGAATTAAATTGGTAGTATTAAAACTACTTGGTTTGTTTCCCCCACGAGGCACTAAACGCTCGCATGCGTTACAGCTGGCGTGTGTGACATCTGTCTCACATATTTCAAAGAACTTCCATATAACTGACATGTTAGCAGTGCATGCAGGCGGTGTGACCACAACACAACACTTCTTCTTTGTTTTGAAGCGGCAGCGGTTTGGCGCACTACCGCCCCCTTTGGATCCGGAATGTAACAAACACAAGCACATGTATAATATATGTATAATGCGATCGGATCGGTGATTTTAATCTTTTATCGGATTTCCCGATCGATCGTTTTTTTACCATATCGGCCCGATCCGATCAGTTACCGATCGATCTGCACCATCTCTAGTAACTTGCAACCACACCCCCATTCTCTGTCTTAGAGAGAACGTCGACTTTAACAGGAAGAAAAACTCACTGGAGGTGTGCTTGGATCTTAGGCACTGGTAAGCCCTGTGAAGAGGACGAGGGAAGCATTGTTTTTTGATATTATAATGTTAGAAGTTAACGTTAACATATTGTGATTCAGAAAACTTTACTGCTCATTAGATGCGAAGCCTCTTGTTTTCACATACAGGAAGACCAGAAGCTTTCATAATACAGACAAAAAAGTATTTGTGGGAGCTGATCAGCAGCACACTAATTGTTGCTAGTGATCGCTGTACTGATAGCATCCTAACTTGTGTTGTCAAACCTCTGCTAATATAGCATTAAGTAAGCTACCTAGCTCATGTTTACAAAACCCACATTCAGCATTTTTTTTCTCTTAGTGCAGAAACACTTTTTCCCATCAATCCAGAGCGCTAAATATTAAATTGACATGGGGCCCAAGGCAAGAGGGCAAGATTTGCTCTCGCTAGCCAATACATTTATTTATTTAAAAAAAAAATTGGAATAGTGATTTTAGCATAGCATCTTTACCTGCCTCAGAAAATCATATATGTCAACTCCAGCTGGTCCTGAGACTTCCAGCAAAAATTAACCATAGATCACTCATTACACTAGTTTAAGCATTTCTCCACTGGCTCACTTTTAGGATTCACTTCAAAATGTGACCTCTGACACAACATGGTATGTATCTAAAAGGAGGGAGGAGTTCTGGATCATCAGAGCAGGGACTTCTGGCAGTTTCAGGGTCAAGGCTAAAAAAACTAATGGTGACTGTGTTCTTGCTGCTGTTCCTTCCCAACTCTCAACCAGCCTTCCATAGACTCAAAGAGACATCAAATCAGGGCATATCTTTAAAAAAATTTGTTTTCTCTGGCTTGCTCTTGATTATAATTTTCAAGTATACTAGATAAACTGGTCTCCATTGAAAATCTGAATATGTTACCATCATTGCATTATGCAGTATTACAGATGCATTGCATGGCAGTTTTGTAATGCAGTGTGCATGTGCTGAATGTTCTTTTCACACTATTTGTTATGGTATAGGTATAATCAAAACCTTTCAACAGTATACGCTGCAATCAAAATACACCCTATTGATGTCACAGCCTGTAGGTCTACAATATGTTACCATCATTGCATTATGCAGTATTACAGATGCATTGCATGGCAGTTTCGTAATGCAGTGTGCATGTACTGAATGTTCTTTTCACACTATTTGTTATGGTGTAGGCAGTGGGTGATTTGTTAATTTTTAACAAGGGGGATGGCCCAACGCGAGCATCACCCTGCCCCGACACACCTATGTACACACTCTTAACCCTACTATGACATTTCTAATTCTACAATTCCATTTTATCCAGTTATATTCCTTCTCTACCTACTACAATGGTCTTTTTATAACTGAATTAAAGTATTGAGTAAGTACACCTTTAAATTGTATGCAGTGGACTGAGTTTATTCAGGCAGGGTTTTCTCATGTTTCTCACGCTTGGAATTTTTTACCATCTACATTTCTTGAAGGACACTCAGTGAACATTGTGCAATTGTGTAGGGCCTGACTGACTTATTTGTTGGCCGATTTAATCCATCCATCCATCCATTTTCGTCCGCTTATCCGGGGCCGGATCGCGGGGGCAGCTGCCTGAGCAGGGACACCCAGACTTCCCTCTCCCCGGACACTGCCTCCAGCTCTTCCGGGAGGATCCCAAGGCGTTCCCAGGCCAGCTGAGTGACATAGTCACACCAGCGTGTCCTGGGTCTTCCTCGGGGTCTCCTCCCGGCGGGACATGCCAGGAACACCTCCCGAGGGAGGCGTCCCGGGGGCATCCGAAACAGATGCCTGAGCCACCTCAGCTGGCTCCTCTCGATGTGGAGGAGCAGCGGCTCTACTCCGAGCTCCTCCCGGGTGACAGAGCTCTTCACCCTATCTCAAGGGAGCGCCCTGCCACCCTGCGGAGGAAACTCATTTCGGCCGCTTGTATCTGGGATCTTATTCTTTCGGTCATGACCCAAAGTTCATGGCCATAGGTGAGGGTAGGAACGTAGATTGACTGGGAAATCGAGAGCTTCGCCTTTCGGCTCAGCTCTCTCTTCACCACGACAGACCGATACAACGACCGCATTACTGCGGCCGCTGCACCGATCCGCCTGTCAATCTCACGCTCCATCCTTCCCTCACTCGTGAACAAGACCCCAAGATACTTAAACTCCTCCACTTGAGGCAGGAACTCTCCCCCAACCTGGAGGGAGCAAGCCACCTTTTTCAGGCCGATTTAATCTATTTATTATATCTATTTATCCAATATTATCACAGATATATCGGTCTCAGCGAATATATTGTCCAATATGAAGACCTTACATTTAAAAACTACAAAAACAGAATGGAGAAAGTCACTCCTGCAGGGTGCGTTTCGATGGGGGGTAAAAGAGCTCAGAAATGTAACAGCTACCTCACTAATGGTTAAACTATAAACCAGCACAAAAATGACAATTACCAACCATGTTCTTAACAGACACACTAAAAACACTCACAAAAAGTAACATTTAGTTTTAGAACATAAATAACAAACTTACTATCAATATTAAACTGTCAGAAAAAACTAATCTCTGAAAAAAATTAAACATTACTGAAAATAAACATGTGCGTCTGCTACAGGTTTTATTCCGCCCTCCGCACTGCATCATAACGGGAACGTTTCAGAAGCGGAGTCTTTTGCCTGCCAGACTTTGTTGATCTGGTAATTTTTACGTTTTTATACAGTCGGGAGTCTGCACAGAGTGTTTTATTTTGAAAACTGGCTGGATACTCTATGCCGTTTGCGTGTCTCTGACTTCCTGTTGGCGCGATCTGCTCTGTGCAGCTTGTTGCGGCTTTCGTCAAAAATAAACCGGGCAGCCGGATCGCAAAGCAGCCATGCCCGGCTTGACTTCACTGTGCGTCGGAGCTGATTGCGGCCACTTGTGATTTTAGCACACTATCTGCTACTAGTATGGAGGACCAAACCTGACATAAGTATAAATAAATAAATCAATGCATAAATGCATAAATGCATAAATAAATACATACATAAATAAATAAATACATAAATAAATGCTGAAATAAATAAATAAATGTATAAATAAATAAATGCATAAATAAATACATGCAAAAATAAATGAATAAATAAATAAATGCTGAAATAAATGTATAAATAAATAAATGAATAAATAAATAAATGCTGAAATAAATGTATAAATAAATAAATAAAAGTATAAATAAAAGAATAAATGCTTTTTATTTATTTATACATTTCTGTTCACCTACATTTATTTATTTCTGTATTTCTGTTCACCTACATTTATTTATTTCTGTATGTCTGTATTTCTGTTCACCTACATATATTTATTTCTGTATTTCTGTGTCCATATGTAAATGAGGAGGTAGGAGGTCTTAACCTCAGTCAAGAGCATGATTGGTTACAGGAGTGTGCTCGATGAGGGTCTACTACTTCTGCCTTACTAGCAGCGCTGATTCCTGTACACTGTACAGGAATGTTGCTGGCTACCAGCAAGCCCGCTCAGCTAACTGTTAGCTGCAGTTGTTGACATTTGTTCATGTAGCTCTGGTTTAGTTATGAATTTGACTGGCGTTCATTTTAACTTGCGAGGGTCCCAGGTGTGCTGGTGGTGTGGTTTGAGAATCCCGTCTGGAGAGAGAGGGGTCCTCAGCCATGTCCGCTAACCAGGAAAAACATTCTGCTCATCCCTCCAAGTCATGTATATGTGTATTCTAGACGAGCGCTACAGAGCACAAATCGTCCAAAAGTGCATGTTGTCGGTCTCATATCTTTGTCGTAAATGTCTGCACTCTCAAATAACTCATGGGTGGAACAGGCTGAGGCATTTGTTCATGCCGAGCGGCTCGAGAGCGGAGTGGAGACCCCTTTTAGCTCTTATGTTAGCTGTTAGCTGCTCGCTGTAGCGCAGCGTCCAGGCTACCTTGTGACACCGGTTACCATCGGGTACTTTTCATTCCGCACTGTTCAAATGGTCGCTTAAAGCCATCGTTCCGAGCCACATACATCGTTATTAAGCTGAAGCTAAGTCAGTGTGAAAACTGTACACTGTCATACAGCCTGCTGGTCAAACAGTCTGCAGAGTACGTTGACATCCAGCCCGAGCTCAGTGTGAGGTCAATCAGCTGTGGCAAATCGTGAGACGGCCAGATCAACCTGTGATACAAACACCAGTAGCGACAATGGTTCATAGGAAAGCCCAGACATGTATCTCACTCTCGGTGGTAACATGTGTCAACAGTTAACCTGGACGCTACGTTCTTAGCGCTACAGCGAGCAGCTAAAAGCTAACAGCTAACTGCTAACAGCGGTGTCCACGCCACTCTCGAGCCGCTCGGCGTGAACAAATGCTTAATACTGTTCCACACATGAGTTGTTTAAGAGTACAGAGATTCACGACAAAGATATGAGACCGACAACATGCACTTTTCGACGATTTGTGCTTTGTAGCGCTCGTCTAGCAGTGGTTTGCAAGTCGCAGCCCCGGCTTCTCCGTGTGGATAGAAGTGTTCAAGCCACGTCAAAACGAATACACGTATACATGACTTGGAGCGATGAGCACAATGTTTTTCCTGGTTAGCGGACATGGCTCTCCAGACAGGATTCTCAAACCACACCACCAGCACATCTGGGACCCTCGCAAGTTAAAATGAACGCCAGTTAACCTGTCACACTGGTCGAGGCCATTAAGCTAACTGGAGCTGTTTTACAACGTTACAGAGAGTGAGGCTTGAGATCAGGAATCGTTTGCTTTTGTCTGGCTCTCCGATTTGACCAATCATGCTCTTGACTGAGGTTAGGACCTCCTACCTCCTCATTTACATATGGACACAGAAATACAGAAATAAATATATGTAGGTGAACAGAAATACAGAAATACAGAAATAAATAAATGTAGGTGAACAGAAATACAAAAATAAATAAATGTAGGTGAACAGAAATGTATAAATAAATAAAAAGCATTTATTCTTTTATTTATACTTTTATTTATTTATTTATACATTTACTTCAGCATTTATTTATTTATTCATTTATTTATGCATGTATTTATTTCAGCATTTATTTATTTATACATTTATTTCAGCATTTATTTATGTATTTATTTATTTATGTATGTATTTATTTATGCATTTATGCATTTATTTATTTATTTATACTTATGTCAGGTTTGGTCCTCCATAACTAGCAGATGGAGAGTGATGAGTGATTTTTTGGTAATTTTGCTAACAAGGGGGATGGCATCCCCCTCATCCCCCCTCAAATCGCCTACTGGGTGTAGGCATAATCAAAACCTTTCAACAGTATATACGCTGCAATCAAAATTACCCTATTGATGTCACAGCCTGTAGGTCTACATGGCAGTCCTGCTGTAAAAGAACCGACTCGCAGTATCACCTTTCCACTTTAGTAATTTCTGTGAGTCATTGCTAAGCTGATAAAACAACACATAACTTGACTGTGAAACTTTTTCTAATTCTCTTTCACAAAGGGACGAGTCAACTCTGCCATAATACATCAGAACTGTGCAATCAGTGACGTCAAACAGGAATGCGATATGAACTCCATGTACTTGAGGATACTTAAGACCTTACACTGTCAACTGGGTCAGCGTGTGTGTGTGCGTGTGTGTGTATGTGTGTGTGAAGTAGTTAGCTGCCTACCTGCTGTATTTGCAGTGGTGTGTGTCAGTCGCCACAGACTGTGATGGCTCTGGGGCAGCTCATTCTACTGTTGCTACCCCACAGTGTACACATACACACAGGCTCTGTGAGACTAATCACTCCTGAGGAAACACACAGACATGTTACATTACATATAACACGAGAGGAAGAAATATATTGGCTGTAGCTCTACAAATTGACAAACATAGCAGTTCACAACAACACCGGGATCTGTTTTGGGCTGTCTCTCCCAGCAAACTGTTGACTTTACAGCTAATACACTCAGCATGAACTGAGGCCACCGGGCAACACGTTCTCTGGATCTCATGTCCAATCATTAAAGACTGGTGATGCTTCCTTCAGCTTGTATTTTCAGTTCTGGAAAAGTTGCTCAATTATAAAGCTCAGGTAAAGCTAGGCATTCAACTGACAAACAGGTACCTAAAAGGAGAAAAAGGGAGGAAGAGTGGCGGTTAAGTTGGTTTGTAAGAGGCTCACCCTTGTTGTTCTGAGCGGCCAGGCGAATAGACAGTAAAGCAATGAGGTGCTACTTGGGAGGCTGTGGCCCCAGAGTGTGAGAGGATAGCATGTGCACAGCCATCCAGAATGCCACAGATCAAGTTACAGGGCCGGTAAATATAGCAGATGCCTATGACCTCTGCGGGTCGCTCAACCCTAAGCAGCGTTCCAATTTGCTCTTAAAGGACTAGCATTTAGGCTTTATATAAGTCGAGCAGGGTGTGCATCAAGTCCACCACACTCCTTCAGTCAGCGGATTGGTGGCTTTCACAGAAACTAAAATCTGAAGTGAGAGTGGCAAGCTTCACTGGATCATGATTCATCCAGAGCTCCTCCAATGATAGTGCCACTGCATAGCAAATGGCATAGATATAGTGTACACCCCAGACTGCCCTACTTAGTGATTTGTTGGCTGGGGGTTACCCTGACATTTCACATATAAAAGTGAAATCCGTCATCAATTTTGATGCTAATGATGCTAATTGTATCTCAGCTTTATATGTCTTGGACCAGTCCGTGCATCAAGTATCATTAATTTGCATAGGTTCAATGTTTCATTGTATATAAAAAATGCTTCTTAAGGAGTTATTTCCTAATTAGCATTAATTTAATTGTATTTTGACGCATGTAAGCTCACTCTTCAGTAGCTGATGTTGTCTTCGTCAGATTAAACAAAGGCGTACAAGGTGATTCGGTGCACCAGATTGTCAACTTAACCTGTCATCTGACTTGTACAATAAAAAGTGAACACAAGAGGTCGAGAGCCGCTTCTGAAGCGTGCTAGCTGCAGCGGTCAATCTAAGATAAAAAAAATGAAACAAAATGGCAAAATAAAGAGCATTGTTCACCACTGTCAAACGCCTCTGATATTTAGATTTTTTTTTTTAATCTATTTTCTCTAAAATAAACTACATACATTTAATATTGTTTCTTTTGAGTTTATTCATTCTGTCTTTACAGGCTAAATAAATAAATAATTCATCTTTTTAATGGATTATCCACTGGTATGTGCAATAAAGTGAAACAAAAACAACGGTAAGTAAAGAGCAAGGTAGCATAGTACTACAGATCATAATATCAAACTGTAAGGAAACCACATGAGCCACGTCACAACGAAATGAAAGATTTGCCAAATATAGTCAAAGCATCACATACTGTGCAGTGTTACAGTGGGCAAGGATTTCAATAACATGAGTTACTAGGCCTCTTGTGTGAATACATGCATTTATTTATAAACACTGAGGTCATAGAGCCAGCAGATCTAATTTTGCTCTCATAAAGTTCTTGTGTGTGCGTATTTGTGAAGGCCATACTGAATCGATTAAAGGTCATTTATCAAGGAAGCAGTAATAATGTGTATTTTTCCTAACAAAATGATAAATGGGACCGGATAGAGTTTGAACCTCCGAACTGGTTGAACACATTAAGAAGTTATGTACAGATCATGTAAATCTGTCATACTGTGGGATTAAGACAAATTTGAAGTAGCCAAAGTTATTTTTTGCTCTGACAATAGCACAAACATGCCAGTTGCTTGATGGTTGGCATAATTGGCTAGTCCTAAAAAGCCATGCTGCCCATAATGCCAATGGCCACCAGGAACACTTTTCTAAAAAATTTAGTAAGTAGAGCATTTGAAAACTGAAAAATGTTTTTTCATATGTAATTCTAACTGTTAATAACCCTTGCAATACAGACACCTGTTGTCAGCAGTCAACATGTTAACACCATGATAGAGACTTTTGCATGAAAACCTGTCTTTTTTTAGAATATTTATTTATATCATTCATTCATACATTTAGCCTGATGAAGAGAGAGAATAAATAAAAAGATGCAGACATACATGTGTAGTTGTGGTCCTCCATACCAAGCGGATAATGTGACAAGCTGATATTCTGGTCCGTTGACAGGAACGGCGTTTAATTGTTTAATGCGACAATGACAAAGGCTAAGCGTTAATCGCGTTTCGACAACGTGAGCTCACACTTGTCAAATTACAATTGTGACTACAAAAGCAGTACAAAGAAATCAGGAAATAACTCCTAAACTGGCACTGTTCACTATACACCTTAAAAACTGCTAATGACATATACTTCATGCATTCCATAATTCTGGCCACGTGTATATTGCCTAATGCACTACTGGTGAATGAAATGTACATTACGAGCAAATTATCAAATATAATCTTGTAGTACAGAGCATGTGCGCAAGACAGTGGAAAAAGACAGACGTAGTAGCCTACTGTGCTGGACTGTGGTCTCTGTGAGGGGTAGCACTGGCACAGAAGCCATAGTTGATGCACTGCAGTGCGGCCGTTAGCACACGATTGTAACTACATTGATAAGGCGCGAATATCGCTGCTGTCGACATTACAATATCTTATGTGGATAAAGATATTCCACACAGCGTTAGGTAACCGCTCAGACCCTGGGAGCGTTGCTCGGCAATGGTCGCGGGTCAGCTTTGACAGAGTGCTGTCCGGAAAGGGGGCGGAGAGGAGACTGAAACAGCGAGCACTTACCGCCCCCAAGTCCTTTGGATCGGGAGACAGAGACGTGTAGATTTAATACAACGCGTGTTAATGATTATTTTGTCAATGTAACCTGGGTAACGCCATGCGTTGGATAGTTCCCTGGCTAACTAGTTAGCTAACTCAGCACTCAGTGTCGGTGCAGCCAGGACAGCAGCAATGTTACGCCAGTGTGCTCAGAGACACCACGCTCTGAGTCAGTTGTGGCACTGCTCATAGGCAAACATGTACATGTACATACTTCACGGTAATAACAAAACTAGGACCATTACATTAAGGAGCCCACTCCTCCCCAAGGACACAGCTTTTTAAAAAATAGAACAAGCAAGACTTGATTCGACTAAAGCTGAACTTTTAGTCATTTCATCTGTTATTTCTTCGCCCAGATTACCGCGTAGGCCAGTTTATATACCTGTCTAACGACATGACAGTACGAAGAAGGAGCTGCAACACCGAATATTTTAGTGATTCATTGTGACTTCTAACATGTTTTCAATGGTGGTTGGTGAGAAATACATCCATTCCCGACTAGCAAGGCAACATAACGTTAACATTTCCAGAGTTCGACAAGAGTTTATCCTGTGCTTCTGTGGATAGGAGAGCAGTTATCTACCAGGGTTATGGTGGTGTACGGTAGCTAGTTAATTGCAGTCACTCACCTCACAGTTGGAGATCATCCCGATCCGAACGGGCAGCGAAACGTCCCCCAAAAAAGTAACTTTATGGCCCGTTCGTGCCGCTGTTTAGACCATGACGGGAGTTGCTTAGTTTAGAGGATGAGCGGAGCGGTAATGTTGGACAGAGGACTACGCCGCCATGAGCTTTAATCAAGACTGTGCTGGTATTCAGCCATATCTTCTATCCCTTTACAGTTGGAGTTCGGCAACCAAGTAACGGTCCTTTTCGCTTTAACGGTGACGTCAGTCCGGTAACGGAGCTGGTTTATGATTGGTTCTTACCTCTCTGTGAGCGTCACTCGAACCGCCTTCTACACCGTCGCTATGGTGATGAGCGTAAACATCATAGACTTCTTTCATTGAAAAAATGCGTTGTTCTTGTATATGGGAAAGATGGCCACTTGTATTCATTCCTCGAGCTTTGTGGTCTTAGGTCTAAGTACCGCCAGCAATACTATCCAGGTGGTAAATAATGCCTATTCCACCCAGTTATTGCACGTTTTTATTTTCTAGTTTATTTTATTTTTATGTTTCTATGCAGCACCATTTGAATTTAACAATCCCCTGGGAAGAATTCAGACACTTCGATAGTGCAGTTTTTTTTAAACAATAATCTTTTTCTGGACTTTGAATGCAACCTTTAACTGTCAGCACATACTGTGATATTGATATCTGCTGTGTAAAAATACAGATGATCAGTTTTGAATGTTTTGTGATTTTTTTCCCTCGTTTTTTTCATAGCAAAGTATTTTTGTTTTCCTTTTTAGTAGTAATGAGAACTGAATTAATACATGGATTTAACTAGTCCTAGGTAAATAAATACTGATGAATTGTGAATATGAAATCAGTGCCTCCTAGCTCATACAGTAGATAATTTTTGACTATTTGTCACCATCACAAATGGGTAACGGAATGGGTCCACTGGCACAGGCTCAGCTCGGCCCAAGGTGTCAGGATGCCTCTGTTCGAACTGAAGTTAACATTTCTTTGCTAAAGTCAATCAGACGAGTGCAAAGAGATACAAAATGACTACAGAGCCACAAAACTGCTCTTTAACCACAAAGGATCAGACAAAGCCTACAGGGGCACGAAACTAAGGACACTGAAAATGACTGTGAGTAAATATAAAACTACCATAAAACAACAGCAAAGACACTGTGTGACTCTATCAATCTGGGTGTGGTCTTGTGGGAGGGGTTAGGGGGGCTTTACATTTCTGTTGCTCAGTGGCATGTTGTTTTATAATCTGCCCAGGTCCATCAACATCATCAGAGTGCCCTTATGTTTGTTATACACATGCACTATGCTGCTGCTAAAATCTGTTACAAAAATATATTTCTAGAAGATGTAAATAGAGCTTCACATGTTTATATAAACAGAGATGGGTAAGGCGATCTTCTTAAATACTGGTGCATTAGTCTAAGCGGGGATGAAACCTGCACATTTAGTCCAACCAAAATCTACACCACTGTAATCAAAGAGAAATTTAGTCTTCGATAGTAGCAAGTGTGTATTTACAGTAGTTTCACAGGGTTCTATTCAAATAAAATGTGCTGTACTAAAGCTGCCAGATGTCTTATGTGTTGAGTATTTCACTAAGCAAAGGAAATATCAAGCTTTTCAATGCATGAATTATCTCCATTTGAGCAGGCACACTCTAATCTAACAAAGAAGTGGTTCATCTCCTGAAAACAAATCTGAAATCAGTTTATCACATTTCTGAGTGATTACGCAGCATTTCAACTCAACTCTGGCTTCTCATTTTCTTCTTACAATAAGATCTGATTGAATTGTCTGTGATGTTCTGAATGTCCAATAATTCAAGAACAATGAAAGAATGCTTTTGAATAAACAATTTTATATTATTTTGTCATGTTCTTTCTATGAGTTTATATGCATCGATGTTACTGTGTTTAACAAACTAATTCTTATAATGAACTTGAGTATGTTAGAATGTCTAAGATTGTTTCTTTGTCCAAGTAGTCACTTGTGCTGGGGAGTGGAAGCATCGTCATCAAAGAGAGTGAGTCATAAAATCATACTACATTATAACTGTCTCTACCACGGAACACATCCAGACCCATGAAGCTGTTGCTGTGAATGAAACAAAGTGTCACACACTGAGGGAGACTGCCATTTATTACCATTCAGTGATGGATCTTCTCTACTTATACTTATACATGAGAGAAGACTCAATCTGTTCCATTTAATACTTCACATAGGTGCCAAATAAAAATTATTATGTTTGTATTTGCCAAAGATTACGAACAGTCCCTTGTTATATATAGATGGGTGAGTTGATCAGCGTAAAATACTGGTGCATTAGTCTAAGCGAGGATGAAACCTGCACATTTGGTCCAACCAAAATCTATAACACTGTAATCAAAGAGAAATGTATTCTTCGAGAGTAGCAAGTGTGTATTTAGTTTTACAGGGTTCCATTCAAACAGTATGTGCTGTACTGAAGCTGCCAGATGTCTTATGTGCTAAGTATTTCATTAAGCAAAGGAAATATTGAGCTTTTCAATGCATGAATTATCTCCATTTAAGCAGGCACGCTCTAATCTAACAAAGAAGTGGTTCATCTCCTGAAAACAAATCTGAAATCAGCTTATCACTTTTCTGAGTGATTATGCAGCATTTCAACTCAACTCTGGCTTCTCATTTGCTTCTTACAATAAGATCTGACTGCACTGGTTCCCAGGAGTAGAGCAGGAATTGAAGGATAAGTTCAACCAAAAATCAAAGTTCAGTGATTCCTCTGCCCACTTCTCTCTCACATTGCTGATGGAAAGTCGAGTGAAAGTGAAGTTTTGTAGACCACAAAACATTTCTGGTGCTTCACACAGCGCAGCAGCATTCTACGAAACATCAGAAGTAGCTGGGGACTTGAATGTAAAAAAAAAAAAAGCTAAGAAAATAGGAAAAGAAAATTAAAATGAAACTGAATTGAATTGGAAATATTTACACATTTACACCAACTTCAAATGGGTTGTGCGCCAACACTTTTAGCTTTGCAGTTATAGTGCAGATTTTGAATGAAAACTTACATTTTATTACTGTGAAACTCCAGAAATGTTTGTGGACTAAGACATTTCCCCCAACCTTCCACTGCCATGGGGGTGAGTAGATAATGACTGAATTTTTGTTTTTGGAGGAATTTATCCTTTAATGGGTTATACCTGGTTAAATTAAAAGAAAAAGTCCACCCTCAGTAGGTATTTTTTGCTACTTAGATTAATATATTTCTGGGTAATTTGAGTTGAAGGTTGTGTCAAATCAAGTCCCAAGTCAAGTTTACAGCAGTATATGGTACTTGTAAAGAAGAAATACACTGTGTCTGTACCTTTTTAATAATATTATTGGCCAATGTATCTCACCTGTTAAAAAATATGACAATGAGTTGCTATTTAATGAAATAAATGTCATCAAAGACAACAAAAATATAACTTTAAAAAGGCCAATGAAAATATCACTCAATATCCCTTTTAAACAGTGAAATACTGTCTGCCAGACTTTAAACCAACAAACTAAACTGAAAACATAAAAATGAACACAGACAAGTAATTTCAGTCATCACGTCAAACAGTGACTTGAGTCAAAACCAGGTCACAATGACTCCAGTCCAATATCTGAGTGGTTATAGTGAATTCTGACCTATTGAGACTACTGCTGGTGGAATTATTAAATCTGCTTCTATGATGGATGTGTCTCTAGAAAAATCTGAGGTATGATGTTGATGGTTCAGTTGGTAAGAGTACAGTAACTCAAAAACAACAGATTATTACATAAAACCCACACGGTGCATTGCTACAAGGTGTTAGGACCCTTTAAAGGGTTGCAAGAATCTGTTTTTCTCATTCACCTTGTCATATCACACAACATATAAAGTGTTCATTTGTTTGATTTTGCCTGAGTTTTTCTCACTTATTTGAATGGACAGGTCTCAGTTGGTGATGTCACAAAATATACCAATCAGACATTACATTAAAATGTGATTACATTTGGGCTTATTTATTTATTTTGCAAGGCTACTGTCAATCACATTTAATCAAACCACATCCACACACACTTGATGGAGTAGATCAGGTGAGTTTTTGTTTGACTCCTAAAAGATATTAACAGTTTTTTAATAAATAAAAAAATCTGGATGAATTAAACAGGTAAACAATAAATATAGATCAAGAAAATTTTCTTAGGCCGAACAAACAACAAACTTCTACTGAGATCTGAGCACGCATGACAACTTCTCTCGCAAACACATAAACCCCTACAAACAATGACATACTGCATGTTCTCACTTCAAACACATCTCACACTGATTAGTACAGGCACTGTAACTCAATACTGAAGATGGTGCCAGCACTGCACTGCTGCCTCTCCTTGTGCTGGTTTCAATGGCTGTGGTTTAATCAGCATTACCATGATACAATGGAACAACAGGTTCCTACATTGTAACTTGTTTCATCTAACCTGCTATACGTCAGTGCTACACCTTCATACTGACTCTTTAGTCTATGACATCACACCTTCTAGTTTTCAAGTATTGCAATTGTGTTTTAAAATAAAAAATGGTAAATTATACTAGTAAGGAATAAAATATTGTTGCATTTACATACTTGAGATATTGACACTATTGGAGTGAAAGAAAACTGATGAAAAGAGGCCAAACATAGCACACTGAGCTGAGTTTTTGTATCAACAGTGGATGAACTGAGAGTACAGCCCAAACCTATTTCTTTCCTGACAGCCCCAACATGTGAATATTTAATCTTGTGGATTGACGAATCAGCAGTGTCCATAGCTATAACACTGCGCACTGTCAGGAATCCCCTGTTCTGCTAAGTTGCTAGGAAAAATCAATAGCACCAAACATGAAACATCAATGCTCCTCTGATACATGGTGGAGGCTGTATAATAAAATCAATACATACTGTAAATATTCCACGTTATAGTGATAATTATAATGAGCTATCTTTGGTGGAAGTACTTCTGGGCATAAATGGAGTGAAAAGAATGCACTAATGTGGAGCAGATGGAGCACAAGGCATAAAGGAATATGTAACTGAATAATGGACAGTTGAAAGGTGCATACACATGCATGAAACTGAGCAAAAATTGTTCATTATTTTCTTAAAAAACTTAATAAAGTTTAAAGACGTACGTACATTGATTAAGTATTTAAAGGTGCATAAAACAAGATCGTATACAATGACAAAAAAATATGTAATTATATCACGTCAATGAGTAAAAAATGAACTGAAATAACAGAATGCTTGAACACACAAATTATAATTAAATACTTTCTCCCTTTAAATGAATAATGACAAGCTCTCAACCTTATCTTGTTCTCTAGCAAGTTCTTAAATTGATTAAGATGATTTGAATAAGCAGGTAATGTAGCTAAAGGAATGATAGGTGGATGAATAGAATCAAATCTGTAATTACATAGTGATTTAAATAGTTAAGTTGTGCCATCATACTGCTGCTGAGCAGAATGTGCATGAGAGAGAGATTGTATACAATGATCCCACCGTGTGTGTGTGTGTGTGTGTGTGTGTGCGTGCGTGCGTGTCACTTTTTTCCTCACACAAAAACAAACAAAAAAACCGAGCTGTTGAGATCATTGCAGTAGACATTTTCTTTTTAAAACCGTGAAGCCTGTAGGGGGCAGCACATAACATGATATTACAGCTGCTTCGTATTATGTGCAAGTGTACATGTTTGCAGTTGGTGTCTTGCCATCCATCCATCCCTCCACCCCTCCATCCATGCATCTATCCATCCTCTGCAGCTTATTCTGGGGCACCTTCACAATAACATTTTGCTGCTTCTTCTGGGAGATCCCAAGTCTTTCCCGAACCAGATGAGACACCTTATCTCAGTATGTTCTGAATCTACTCTGGGGTTTCCTCCTCCCCAAACGTACATAAAAAACCTCCGAAGCAAGGTGCCTAGGAGGGTCCTGATCAGATTCCTGAACTGCCTTGACTGGCTCCTTTCAACCTGAGAGAGCAGCTGCTCTACTCCTCACTCCCTCCAGATGTCTAAGCCTGTCACCCTGTCTCTAAGAGTTAAGCAGACCACCCAATAGAAGAAACTAATTTTGGTGGCTTGTACCTTTGAACTCATTCTTCAGTTACTACATGAAGCCTGTCACCATGGGTTAGGCTCGGAATGTAGATTCACTGGTAACTTAAAAGCTTTGCCTCCCGCATCAGCTCCAACTTCACCACAATGGTTCGGTGCACCAACCGGCCTGATGAACTCCTCAGTAGTGAACAATAACTTGAGATACTTGAATTTCTCTTCTTGAAGCAGAAACTCACTTTTAACGAAAGTGAACAATCGAAATATTTTTGGCCGGGAACCGGGGCTTCAGGCTTGGAGATGCTGACTGTCATCCCTACTGCTTCACCTACAACTGAACCACATTATCTGCAAAACACAGAGGAGCAATTCTGAGGGCCCCATACAAGCTCCCCCGGCTGAACCTTGGGATCCTATCAACAAACATAATCAGTGACAAGGGCCAACTTTGATGAAGCCTAATAATCACTGGATGGCTGGTAGCAACGGCTCCAGTGACCAATACTCCTGTAAGACTGGATGCAGAACACTGTCGTAAGCCTTTCTGTATTCCACAGAATGGTCAGAGGATGAAAGAAAAATAAATACATGAATAAATAAATAACTAAAAACTTGTATTCCTAAAGCCATTTTGTCATAAGGTGGTGAAATTGTCCTATTTGTTCAACCTGTTTTCCCTTAACCTGTCTCGGTATATCAGTACTTTATCTAAAGTCCCCCACCAGTCAAAAATGTATGTGGCTTATTGTTATTTCACTTGAATGGTCAGATTTCACTGTACAGAGTTTGACACAACAACACTGTTTCCACATTCATCTGCTGAAAGGGGAAAGCTTCTCTGAAGTAACCTTAAGTTAGTAATGGACAATATTGAATTTTTGCCTTTTACCTGATATGCCACTATTTTCCAACTCGTTTTGGCCAATCACCAACGGCAATAAGAATATATAAACCATTCCACCTTATTGCCGAGTACATTAAGTCTCTCCTATAGTGGAATTATAACACATCAGGGACATCCTGTGGTGTCTAGCACCGGGACGTTTGTGGCAAGTGGCATGATCCACATGATTACCAGTACCCAATGATTCCCAGCAGAACATTGTTAACGAAATGATCAATGAGCAATCACCTGTCAGTGGTTTTAATGTTGTGGCTGATCAGTGTATATGCCTTATCATGGCGGCCCACTAACAGACACAGACATACAATGCTTTTCAAAATGTACACATTCTTGGGGAAAAAGAAAAACTAGTCACCACCTGCCTGTACATACTTGTGTCAAGTGTCATCTCCTCAGGTTGTAAAGGCAGAAATGTTCATGTCTTGGTGATGCCAGTATTTCAGGCTCGAGCACCGACCAGTGCAAGGGCCCTATTTTAATGCAAGGAACTTTTCTTTGTCCAAACTAATCACATTTTTGAGGAGCCAAATTTGCTTGAAAACTCATCAAACATTGCACAAGGGCTAAATGGCTCAGCAGCGCCCCCTAAAAATTTTGCCCTTGCTATACATTTTACTACATGTATGCTATTAGGTAGGCACATGTAACATCCCAAGACTTTAAAGTAACTCTCTTGGGGACATTACCTAAACCCAACAGGTAATCAGCTATCTTGTTAAGTTTATATTGAAATTTGGTTAATAGGACTCACAATTCCATCTTAATCTTGGTCGGCATTGATAGGACCTTAACAACGCTCAGTAATGAAGTCATTTGTGTAATCATAGTGTCAAATTTGAGAATTCTATTTTTCACTTGACTGCTCCAAACCTCACTTGTTTGCTAAAAGTCTCGTACTGAGGAAATACAGAAAGGTATAGGCCCTATATGCTTACAAATGATTTCTGGCATGTAAACCAGACCCACCTCATATGGGGTAAGCAAAGCCTTAAGACCTTTATTATGGCAAATAATGAATCTACAAATTTTCTTTAAACAACATTTCCATTGTTTGCAATGATTGCACATTGTCCACTCTGCCCCAAACTCATGAGCATGTGTTCAATAAGACTTCCAACCTAAGGACATCTACATCCAATATTCAAATGTCACTGTGCCATCTACTGACAACAGGAAAAACATATTGCATCACAATATTTTTGTTGCGCATATATTTTTATGCTGTGGTCTGCGCTTGATACACTGGATAGAACATAACATGTAATTAGTGGGTGTTTTCTGGTGCCATAGGAAGTGAAGTACAAATTCAGAGCCTTTTTTCGACCAGTCAGTGTCCATGGCTACCACATGCCCCAACGCACGGAGGGTGCGAGGGCCTGCTGCTTGCTAAATTAATTTCAAAGCCAATTGTGTCATTCCGTGCCAACTCACCCAAAGTCCAGAACCTCTCCTAGTTCATGTAAAGGACTTTTCTCAAAAATATTCATGTTGAAACTTCAATTTAGTTCACAAGACATTCCAAAGTCATATAGCTATACTCTAAATACATTTTAAGCTATGGCTATGAGGTTTGAGCTAAATTTCCAATTTTTTGTGGTTCCTTGCTCTCTCTCCAAGGTATTTTAAACCTCACCAGTTGCAAATTTTTCACTGGATTGAGTTGAAATTTTTCCTGAAAATCCAAGAACCCGAAATGCACTGAGGTGCATTATTATTAAAATTTGGTTGCAAGAAAGTGAAAACTATTGGAGATAGGAATTTTTTTAAAAAATACAGATTATTAATTCTAGTTAAAAATGGCTTCTGGTTATTAATTAGTTTTACCATTCAGCAACAACCATTTAATTGAAAAACATGTTGCCAAGTTTTCTTAGTGTCTCTCGGATGTTCAGGACAAATTTCCATCCAATCCAGTAAAAAATAAGCGATTGGTGGGGATAAGTGTTCACATACAATTCAGCTCTGATGGCCAAACTTCAATAATTCATAACTTACAAAGTATTCAGAGAACAGCTAAAGAATTTTAAAAGCTCCCATGAATTTGATAGGAATTTAAACACGATTTTCTTCAAGAAAATCCATGACATGAACTGGGAGGCCCATTGAATTGACACAGAATGACCCTATACTCTATTTTACGTGTCAATATTATTGTGCATCCATCCCAATCATGTACAAACATAATGTCAACTAGTTTGGAAGCCAATCCTGATGCAGTATGCAAATGAGTGATGTGGAAACAAGAAGCCTACAGGGCACATACACTGACAATCAGTGAAGTAGGAAGATTTTATGTCAAGTAGTTGATCTTTTATGGCTAATTCCAACATCTGTGTATTCATAGATTCTGGATTTTAGGATGAGGGAGAAGGAGACAATACGTTCATACATTTCTAACTAAAACCCGTAAAGAAATTATAATTCGAAGGAAAATAATCTTATCTTAAAATCTTAAAAGATCTGGGAGGATTTGTAAGGGTTTAAAATCTGTGTTTTCTGTTATTAAATCCAAACTGATTGTTGATTGTCATTCTGGCTCTGGGAAGATTCCTTGCCTTTTTGATTCTTTTGTCAAACAATCTGAATGGGATTAACATCTTGTAACGTTGGCAGTTACACACAGATATACAAAAAAATCCACCACTTAACAACAAAATGAACTCCAAAAATGCTAGTTTCATTGTGAACCCCTGCATTTAACATTGTTCATGGCATGATTTTTCGTTTAGCCACTGCTGCTCCTCCTGATATTGCAGCACTCCTTCTCCACCCTGAAAGCATGGGGTCACTACTAATCAGGGTAGCTTTTGCATCAACTGGGCAAGTCATTGGTGTTGGATACTTACCTAAGCAGGTGCTATGGTACATACCGTGTACTAAGAGATAGAGCTGCTATGCTGGCACAGCAGTGCCCTCCCCTCTGTTTAAGCTATTAGCTAATTGCAAGATGCTCTCTAGGTCGGTTCTCCAGTGTGACAGATTTGTCCATTAGCTCCAGTGGATGCCCTTGAAAAAAGATGAAATAAATAAAGTTCTTAAAATCCACTCCAGACTTGCTGCATTTCCAGCCAGAACCCCCCAGCAGCCCACTGTGCAGTTGTCATGAAGGTGTTTCTTCTTTTACTCTCCAACATTCCATGTGGACTGCTGATGCTGTTCCATATGTATTTCCCCGTTATTTTGTGATAATCAGTTAACCAATCAACAAATAGTCCAATTAATCAATCAATCAATCATTGAGTCACTCTATATCAGCCAGTTGGACATCAGTGGTTCACTTGATCTTGGGCACCACCAGTATTTCATCCCCATCTTGAATGCTGTAGGAATGGAGAACCCGGGTGTTGTACCGCATTTCCTCCGGACCAAAGGCGCTGCACTTGTCAATGTAATAGAGCCTCATGCTATTGGTGGACAGCTGGACCACTGTTGTCAGCTGCTTCTTCAGTTCAGCTACCGTCTGGTCCAAGCGGATGTTCAGCTGAGACAAAGACAAACAGTTTCTACATTTAGGTGTTAAATGGACACCCATATATCTCAGAGTAGGTACATTAAGCCAAAGTCTTATAAGTTTTAAATTCTGTACATAGTGGGTGCAATTGGTCTGTAACAATATGTAGGTGGGTTTTCTGTGTCAAGTGGCATCCACATGAAGGACAGGACCCAAGGTTCCCCAGCAGAACACTGGATTGTAAAGTAATTATCAAGGTTTTTCACTCCACCTGTTTGCCCTTTTAATGTTTTGGCTGATCATGTATGTGTATAAGCTATTGTACAGGAGACTAGATTGTACTCTTACCCAGCGAAGCTAAACTACATCAGAATATCCACTAGACTTTTAGGCCAAATGCATAGTTAAGTCTGTATTCCTTTGTTTTAAGGTCATTTGAGGGCAAAGGTCTTATCTCATTATAATTGAGCGATCTGAAAACAAAAAAATAAATATATCTATGGACACTATGTATAATTCAGGAAAACAGGAAAACACAATGCAGTAAAGGGGGACTGAGGGACGATCTGTGGCTTAAGTTAAAGTGGTAATAATACAAAAAATCTGAAGAGTTGAAAGCATTTAACTATACTAAATTGTCCAAATGTCAACTCAGCATATTTGTTAAATCTAAGTCAGTAGTTACTGTGCAGTCGGCTTTGACGACTTCTGGCAAATTTGCTCCCAAACCACGTTGACTCAGCTTTGTTACGTAATTTGTTACCCGTTTGTAATTTTGTTATGTGGATGCAAAACATGCAAGTATTTTACAAATGTGTCTTGTCCAGGTCAAGTAATAATTTTGGTGATGTGCTTAATCATATACATTTTTTGAGAGATTTTTCCACTAAAACTAGACTAAAACTATGAAGGATGGAAATTACAAAAAAGCGACAACTAATAAGCATTTTCTCCTCGTCTGAGTCTGAGACTAATCCTAAAATAGATGCAAAAATTAACATTGTCATTTCTCATTAACATTCAGCAAAAGGGTTGCAGGTGGGTACAATTACACATAGAAGTACTACCTACAGTGACCCCCTAGCAGCAGAAAACAATAAGTGCTTCTCACCATTGAGAGACCCAGCATGCACTTTAGACACAAGGTGCAGCAGTGCTACTTAAGTTAAATCTTTCGATTCGCCAACATTATTGTTCAGGATCCGATGTTAATTTATGTTTTGTGTTCTTCTTCTAAACATTGAAAAGATCACACGCAGTCCAGGTTCATAATGCAAAATTGTTTGCAATGAAGCAGTTGTCCTACTGATGAATGCTGAGCTCTATCAGAGCTACTTTAAAAACAACTTTGAGAAGCAAAAAGTTTAATTTGTTTCATCTGTAGAGTTTCCTATGTCCTGTCAAGTTTCTAACTACAGCTTTTAGCTTTGCTGCTGAAATGTGCCACAACAATTGAGGCAGTGACATTGCTGCGTGCATGTATTTAGAATTACAGAAGAAGGCCTCTCTAATCATGTCAGGAAATTGTTAAGCAAAACACACAATACATGTGAGAAAATAGTTCACTCGGTCGGGTGGGAGGTGATTGATTTATGTGTACATGTTGATTTTGGATGACAAAAGAAGGGAGGAGTCAGCAGTCGGTAAAAGAGTTTTTTTTTTAAATGTGAATTACCACAACCACAGGAGGTCAAACATTCATACAGTGTGTGTGCCCAACAAAAATTAGGCTGATGGTCGAGTAGTATGTGAGATTAGCTGGGGATAGATACACACACAACCACAAACCCAACTCATGATCCCGTCCAGGCTTAACAAAAAGACCCTTAACAGGATTGCAAGGAGGAAGTAAGGTTACATAAAATCACTTTAAGCCCCGCCTTCCTACACGTGTGAACAATTTCAAATCAGTACCCCATTACCTGCTCCACTTTTTCCTCACAGTGAACCTCCACCTGGGCACGGCACCGAGGTCGAAGATCAATCTCAGCAAGCGGTTCCAGCCTCCCATACTTGGTTACCAGGGAATGGTATCTGAGGAGGTTAAGAGCAGGTTTTGCTGTCAGTCTTAACAGTGCACACACCACTGCAGTTAGTGAGTACAGACAGGGAGTACACCGAACCTGTAAGGCAGCTCTTCCTCAGGGTAGTCAAAGTAGTAACGGATGAAGAACCGTTCTGCGTCTTCTCTCTCACTGTCAGTCACAACACTGCCATTTAACAGTGATATTGAAGGAAGCCTGATAGGAAGCACATACATTATGTATCATTGCAACACTTCTCAGTGGAAAATACAAAACAACCCACTATTCTCACTGATGTCATTGATGGAACTCACTGTGCTATCATGAGGCTGCGTCGCTCTGCATTGGTGTAGGCCTGCAATAAGGGAATGCCCTGCAGCCGCACTTCCTCTAACTTAGGGAAGAAGTTCAGCTTTTCAATGTCAGCCCATTGGTTGAGACCTGATAAAACACACACAAGTCATGTTTCAAATAGTTTGGCATATGGTGTGTTAAATAATAGCAAGCAAGCATTATCCTGAAAGGAGAAAATTAGAACATATGGCTGTATGTTACAAAAGGTAACATTAAGCATACATAGATAAATACATACACCGAGCAAGACTTCAACACTAACAGCAGTAAAGACAACTGGCAGGTCAGCATAGTCCTGAGAGTGAATATAAATACAGCTTCTGGTCTACATAAAATACCTGTTAATGTGCTAAAAACATGTGCTGATTTTTCCACCTGTCTGAGTAATGTTTGTTAAAAACTACGATGCCCAGCTGCACTAGGAACTAATAGATTTTGGGGACCCTAACCTAATACAAGTATTTAGTCAACATCTTAATCCTATTTGACAATCTTTGCTGCCTTATTATCTCGTGTTTCAATTCTCTAAGACACAAATCTAAAAATCCCTGACACAAACTGCACTTGTAACCAGTGTAATAATCTCAGCCTGAGAGCAGAATTCAATTTCGTTTCAAGAAAAATAAATGTTTAGGACTTCATCTGAGACAAAATGACTTGCAAAAACGATGTTTCCTGTGCCTTTGGTGATTTGCCAAAGTGATGCATTGAAGTCGATTTGAAGATGTCTTTGGTTATTGTCTTTGTTCCATCTATTCTCAACAGAAATCTAAAAATAGATTCACCACTGATATTCCCCTAAACAGAAACAGTTCCTGCGATTGGACGACATGGAGAAGGATCTAATGTAATACTCTCCAAATAAATCAAAGCTTTTAAGATACGGTCACATGTTTGCTTGTGCTAATTTTATCATCTGTTACAAAGTCAGTGCAAACAGACCCTGATACTGTCATCCTGGGGAAAAATCTGTAGCCTAACATTAGTGTTAAATTAACCCATCACAGGACACTGAAACACACATTCAAGTTATTGAACATGTCCTTCACAAAAACCGTCAGACAATGAGCCAACACACCACTCTTCCACTGACCTGAGTTGTTCAGGTTGATGCTGCGCAGGTTGGGAAAGAGCCGCGGCAGGATATCCTTGCTGTCCTGGATAGAGGCTAAGTTGTTGTTGGCCATGACCAGCGTGTCTAGGCTGGGGAACATGGAGCCAAACTTGCGGACTTCGGCCCAATCCTTGAGGCTGTTGTCGGTGATATGAAGCAGGCGCAAGGTGGGGCAGGCCACACTGGAGGCACTCACACTACTGTACTCATTAAGGCAAAGGAACAACTCCTCCAGCCTGCAGGACAACACAGGACAAAGAAGACAGGAAGCATGTGTGATCCGGCCCTTCTGACGACAATACAGGGACTAATTTTTTAGTGGAAATCGCGCTCTCTTATTTTTGTTATGGTGTTAGCTCATTAAAGATGACAAGGGCAGACCCTTTATAGCTGGTTTTGGTAGACAATGATAACAGTAGCGGTGCTGTGTGGAAATACTTCACATTTGAGGCAACTTTGGGGCTTCAGAGCAGTGCTCACAAAAGTGCTAACACACTAAATTTAGAAAGGAAGAAAACACAGCACGCTGATTTCTGTAAAGAATTTTGAACGCTGTGACAGCTCCCACTTCAACATCACCAATTCATGAAGATTTTCATAATAAACAGACAGCAGAGTTTCAGTTGACAGGAAAATGCTCTGACAATGGTGAGATGCAATCCCGCTTCATTTCATTTAATGAAATTGTATTTTATATTTCGTCAATTTTTCCCAAAGGTATAAAACATGGTATTGATTATCAATATTTTTTAAAGGTATTTTAACAGAGTAGGACATTCCAGTACTGTAACAACGCTAGTAGAAAGTTATCCTCAACTAATTAACCCCCTCAGTTCCACCAGATCTGTGTTCGGTCCGTCTTTGGTCTGCCACAGCAGCGGAGCTGATAGGTTTCACTCTAGATATGTGTGTACTTCCACTGGCTCCACTGCATTGTGCATCTACTTTGTTGCAGCTCTGACAGTCCAGACCCTTCCGCAGCAGATACGCAAGGCTTCTATATCTGCCCCAACATGGCCGAAGTCAGCACAGAGCAGATCAAGTGACACAGGAAGCCAGACACTGAAACAACATTTAAACATCTGGTAAATTTTTTAGAGTAAAACACTCCGTGATGACGCCTGCACAAAAATGTCTAATGATATAGCTACTCTGGATGTCATTACTCTGGCCTCCAGCACCACAGTAAGGAATCTGAAAGTTATCTTAAATCAGGATTTGTCCTTTAACTCCCACATTAAACACATTTCAAGGACTGCCTTCTTCCACAAACGGAACATTACACAAATCAGGAACATACTGTTTAAAAAAGATGCAGAGAAATTAGTCCATGATTTTGCTACTTCAAGGCTGTGAAATTGAAATACTCTTATATCAGGCTGCCCCAATAAGTCTGTCAAGACTCTCCAGCTGAAAACATATCTCTCCTATATCAGCCTCTCTGCACTAACTTCCTGTAAAATCCAGAAGGGAATCTAAAATCGTCCTCCTCACATACAAAGCCCTTAATGGCCAGGCACCGGCATATCTTTAAGACCTAATAGTACCCTATTACTCCACTCGTACACTGCACTCTCAGAATGGAGGGTTACTTGTGGTTCCTATAGTCTCCAAAAATAGAACGGGAGGCAGAGCCTTCAGCCATTTGAAACCATTTTATAGTGTCAGTTCAGGAGGCAGACACCTTCTCTATGTTTAAGAGCAGACTTAAAACATTCTTTATTGATGAATTTAGGGTCTGCATAGGGGTCTCTTAGCTATGCTGCCATTGGTTTAGACTGCTGGGGGACTTCCTATGATGCACTGAGCTCCTCTCTCTTTTTCTCTATCTGTACACAATTATGTCTCATTAATGCATGTTACTGACATGACTTTGTCCACAGAATCTCTGTGCTCTCTTGTCTCACAGGTCCCCATAGATGGTGGTTGGCCCTGCTGCTGTGGTCCTGCTTGATTTTCTACTATCATCATCATCATTATCATTATTATTATTATTATCTCTCTATAAAAGCAAGGAATCTCTGTCTGTCTGTCTGTCTGTGTGTGTGTGCCTCCAATATCTCTGCAGATCAGGATCAGACTGACCTGAGAGTTTCAACATGGCTGCTGCGTGGTTTAAGGGTGTGCAGCGTCGGCTTTGTTTGGACTGCAATGATACCGTTAATAAATTATTTCATAAATGCTTTACCAATTCCGCTAGCATTGTCAACTGTAGCCAGCATAGCCACGTGAGCACCAGAGCCAATCACTGCACACCAGAGCCACGTGCGCACCAGAGCCAATCACTGCAGAACCCGACTCCATGACACACCAGGAAAAAAAGCAGATTTATACCTGCAGCGGCGCAAACTGGACCGGGATTTGCTGGCGGTTCGGTCCCGTTCTGTGCATCTAAACTGACTGTTGTGGATTAATAGACTGAACGAGTCCGGACCGAGTCTGTTCCGGTCTGAGGAGATCCGGATACGCGAGGACAACAAACTGGAATCGGAATCTGTGGATGTTCGTGTGTAGCTAGCTGCTAGCCCACCCCTCACCTCCTGAGTCGACGGACGCGCCGGTGTGCCCAAATTACATGACCAATTTAAGATGATGTGGCAGCAAGACGCAGCCTCCGTGAGTCTCGGTTCCGACATATGTGTTGCTGCGGCCTTCAAACTATATACCAGTTTTTAAATCGTGTTGATAGGCCAAGTAAAACCGGACTTAAGATAAATAATGTCCGCCACGCTTTTTCGCGAACATTGCCGTCACGTTTGCTGCGCGTCTGGTGCAGGAATAAGCGATAAAAACTGGCTTTTCTCACAAAAGTGTCCGCACGCAGGAAGTGTTTGCAAGCAAAAAAAAAACCTGTGCTACTCCCTTTCCTATTGGTGGAAAAAGGCACCACACCAACCAATCACAAAATTATACGGCAAACCACGTGATTTGGTTGCTGAGTAACAGGGGGAAGTTGTGTAGTGTTTAGTGTAGTGTGTTTAGTGGAGTCGTTTTTTGTTTAATGAGTCAAAACAATGAGGAGACGGCTGAATGTGGAGGCAGTGCAGCTCTTCATTCAGCTGGAAGGAGCTAAGTGAGCCCTGAGCATTGCCTGCATTTAAATGTAAATAGTTAATATAACTTTGTAAATTTCAAAAACCTATGCACAAATTTAGCAAACAACAATTTATATTTGCATTATAAGTAATAAAAAAAATGGTTTGTTAAACATATTTGTGGTTTTCACAGTAACAAAACTAAGTTTTTCCTACTCGGATTTAATGTTTTATTGTGATTTTAGGACCATTGTGTTAATACAGTATGTCAAAATGAAAAAATAACTGTAAAGTCACACATGTGAGGTTGTGCTGAAAATAATGACACCAAACAAAGGCAAGGTAAATAGTTATTAAGGTGAAATATGATGGTAAAATCAAAAGTAGTCAAAAACGGCCAATTATACCCTGGAACATCAGATTTCACAACAAACTTAAATATCCCTGACGTCCCACCTTCAAACACAGCCTCATTTGGCCATCCATGAAAAAGCTTCTTAACCTCCCACTTTTCTATAGGAATACATACTTCCTACGGGCAATGCACTAGTTCACTTAAATTGATCATTTCAAGTCAGCCCCCCCTTCGCAAGTCTGTGTAGAAAATGAGTAGCTATTCTTCTTACTCAGGTATCTCCCTTGTGAGCAAAAGCACGGTGTCCCAGGACACTTGAGTGTTGTTTAGGACGAGGCGTCGGACCCGAGAAAAGGCTTCAGTCCACTGTGACTCAAGGTGCATTCCTCGCAGAGGGTTGGAGCTCAGGTTCAGGAACTCCAAGTTTGGGATGTTGGACACAATTTTGCTGATCTGAAAATTAGACAAGGATATGAGTTTATCTGCTGTATAGTCTAAAACCGCACAAATGTAAACAGAAAACTAGAAGATTTCACTCTTTTGACGGCAGTATGGGAAAGATAAGATAATCCTTTATTAGTCCCACAATTAGGACATTGGCAAAATTATAGCAGCAAAGGGGATAGAAAAACTGCCATAGAGATATAAAAAGCTCCAGCTTCATGAGTTTGATGGCTCATTAGCATACAGAGTGTATGTTTTTAGCATTCATTAGCAAATTTAATGGACTCTTAGCCATCAACTTAAAACTTAGTGTTCAATGCACTTCTTTGTAGTAGATTACGCTGTCGTTTAACACCTATGTGTCCTATTGTCCATAACCGAGACCAAGAGACTGGTAAAAGCTGCAGAGACACCTGCTAAGGACACCTGCCTGCCCATTTGTTCATCAGAGTCCGAGAGACTGGTAGACCTGCAGACTGGACTAAGAACGCTGAAATAAGGTACCAAGCTTTTATTTTTGCTCATTTGAGTGAACCAGCCATACAGTTTGGGCCTCTTCGCTCCCAAGCCATGCATCTGGCCTGCAACAGGTGATTTCTATATTTTGTGTTATTATATGCCAGCTTGGGTGTGTAATGGTTGAGTGTAGGTCCACTGAGTTCAATGTACATTTTAGTTAAGGTAACTTGAAGTTGGTTATATTGTGTGCTGCAACTGAACATAAGTATTACTGCTACATCTGAAATTGTTGAGAGGTGTTAAATATTATTTCAGTTTTTTATCTGAAACTTTGAAAGGTAAAAAAGGAATTCATTATTTTCTAAATTGGACTTCAGTCTGGCGATTTATTATTATTTTGTTAAAGGTGACCCAAGACCATTTATAGTATATTAGCATAAGAGAAATATAAGGACATTGTGATCGGGTAGCCAGTACAGGGGGTAATCGGGTAATGACTAACAGCACCTCAAGCCAGTCCCGCAGCTTGTTATGGGACAGGTCCAGCTCTATGACATGAGCACAGAAGGCAGCGATCTCAGCCTGGTCTCCCGCCCTGCTGATCCCACAGCTATTCAACACCAACACACTGGGCAGGTTCAGACGGTCTGGAGGTGATGTGAAGGATGATGGGGGGAGAATTGATGAGAATGAGTCAGACAGAAGAGAAGGTTCACACCAAATGTTTTTAAGGGTTGTTTATCCTGGTAAAATGGCCTTGAGATTTAACGTAATCAGGAAATCACAGGAAACTGTGATTTGTTAAAACAAAAACTACCATACTAGCAAATAGTTCAGCATAATGCTGGAAAAGTGAAGGAAAAGTTCACCCATAAATGAAAATTAGCTACTCACCCCCATGATGATGTCAAATTGTGGTTTACATACATTAGTAAAGAATACGTATATCATGGAAGTCTTGAGTTCCAATGATTTCTACAGCTCTAATTTTCCTTTGATGGAATGAGTGGAACACATAATACTTTCATGAAGTTTGGCTCAGTGATACATGTATTATAGGTCTTTTAACAAATCTGACAAATCTGGCTAAATCTGCTGGGTCAAAAATATACATACATTGTATTATTTGGTTTAATGTCTCTTGGCGAATCTCACTTCAATTAGGTGCTTCTGATAACCATCCACAAGCTTCTGGTAGTCCTTTGGGTGAATTTTTAACCACTGCTCTTGACAGAACCAATTATGTTCAACTAAATTTGTTAGCTTCCTGGCACAGACTTGTTTCTTCAGGACAGACCACATGTTCTCGTGGGGTCAAGTCAGGACTTTGGCAAGGCCATTCCAAAACCTCAATTTAACCACAATATCATTCCATCACAGAGAATAATGTGTAGCTGTAGAAATCAATTGAGCAGCGGAAGACCGCCATGGTGTACATGTTCTTAACAAGTGAATGTAAACTTTTGACCATGACTGTAAATTCAAGTGAAGTTTTGTAGTCCACAAAACATTTCTGAAGCTTCAAAGCAAAAACGTGCAAAAATGCAAAATACCTATATACAGGGGTTCCGACGCACTGTCTCCAAAAGCCCCGAGATCCAAATCAATTTGAAAAGGCATTATTTACCCCCTTGACACGGTTATGTCTTCCCTCTTCCAACCGTGCCAGGGCCAAGACAGTGTACTGTGCGGTATGGAGCAGTCACACTAGTCAAACACACTAGACTTTGGGGGTTAAATGTACTTGAGCCCGGTACAGATTGCCTAGTGTAAGGGCACCTTAAAGTGTTTCCTTAATTTTCTTGAGTAGTGTAGGAAAAAAAAAAATCACCAAAGGAGGAAGGAGGATGTCAATGCAGCAGACAGCCCTCCCGACCAATTTTTTCAGTAAACTTCCCCCTGGAAACATCAGAGGAGACATTCTGCCCTTCTTGGCCTGTGCGGTACACATTGAAGTAAAGTGAAGCCTCAACATTGAGGTGTACAAAAAACCTACACACACATATCAATACTTGCTGTTTGGCTCATCACCCACTGGAGCACATGCTGGGGGTCATCAGAAGCCCAAACCATTGGGCTGAGACCGTGACAAAGGGGCTGGAGAGGGGGAAGAAAAGGAAGGAGAAGGAACAGAAGCACATCAGAGTAGTACTTGAAACTGTCGCTACCCAAACGGGACCTTTGTCAAAATGTCTGAAACATCTAGAGCATACAGAGAGGAGGAGACTGAAAAGTGAACAACATCATCATTCCCTATTTCACGAGAGTATCTGAGAAACTCAGGAGGATCTTCAATGAACATCCTATCCTGTTTCACCTCAAAGCTGCCAACAGGATGAGGCAGAAACTTGTCCATCCAAGGACAAAACACTCAGGCATGAGGAGAGTAACGTATGTTATGCTGTTCAATGCAGCTAGGGGAAAAAAACCTCTCCATAAACAAATGGTATAACACAGGAGGGTCAACTCCTCAGGTCAAGATTGTGCTGTCCACTTACATCTGAAGGAGAAAAATCATTCCTTTGAGAACAGCAATGTAAACATCTTGGCCAGAGAAGATAGGTAGTTTGAAAGAGGAGTCAATGTCAAACTGGAACAACCATCTTTGAACAGAGTAGGTGGCATACAACATTACTTATCACCTACCTACAATGCAGTACTGAGTACCCTCCCCAGACAACTCAACAACCATTCACACCTGGACTCGCCTAGCTCTAGCAACCCTCAAGAAGGCCAGTTGGGTCAACAACCCACAATTGGCCTAAAGACTGTGAAACCCAGTGCTCACACGTGTCCTTAACGACTCTGTAAGGACACTCCCACACAGAGTTTAAAAGCCTGCCAACTCCCCTCCAGTTAGTTGGAACCAAAGAAGCCTCTTGGATGAGAGATGAAACGGTTTCAAGAAACTGAAATAAGCCCAGTTGCCTACGATACAGCACTTACTATTACCATGACCTGGATGACTGAGAACCTTCATCAACAAACACCCCCCTGGAGAACTTCCCATTACCCTTGGGTTGAGTAGATAATGACTCTATTTTCATTTTTGGGTGAACTGCACCTTTAAATAGAAAACTATTATACTGTTGTACAAAAACTGTTTGTCAGAGCCAGAGAATTTAATAATTATTGCAATTCACAAAAATAAAGTAATACAGTCATGAGCCGATGGTGATTTACAAACAGTAGGGAGATGAAAACCAGTAATTGCTATGGGATAATGATGCAATGAAGTTCCCAAAATAAAGAGGAACAACTTAGAACTGTGACGTTTTAGCTAATGAAAGGGAGCACATTTTACAAAGTTTAATACAGTTTCTTTGTCGAAAGCCCTGGTTCCTTACAGTGTCTGTTTCTTCTGCCTAAAATAAAAGAATGGATACATTTCGTATTCATGAGTCCAATTTTTCAACACCAAAATGCCTCAAAAGACCAGAATGCAATGCAGCCACATGGCATGTACTAAATACAATGTACAATACATGTCCTCTCTTCTCTAAAACTTGTGTACTTGTAAAAACAGCTGTTTATAATTTTTTTATGCAGTCTTAATTCAATTAGACTACTACTACTTGTATAGAATTACTTATCAATACTCAGTACCTTGAGAAAACTTCAGAAAACATTGACATACATTTTTTAAAATGGCTTCCAAATCACATTTGAAATGAGTGAGGTCTTAAGCCCCATCTAATAGTGTTCTTTATCCCCACACTAATTTGATGTGATGATGGCGAACATGACACACGTGCACATGATGGAAGTTCATGGGGGCTGTTTTTGTTTTATATGCATCCTGTTGTGAATGTCTTTCAAATACGACAGTTGAAACAGCTTTGTCTAGACAGGGGTCTCTTTGATTAAGAAAGTCATTCTGGTCAGAAAGTACTTTGCATCCCTGTTATGAACTTATGTCTCCACTGTGAATAAAACTAATCTGAACCAGCCACAGAATTGAACCTGAAGAAAAATTTTTCTTCTCCAGGCGCAGCTAGCTTGAAACTCTCTCTGTCTGTCTTACAACTGCCCTCTCTAGCCACATATAAAACAAGCATTGTCCCATTCTACAGGGGCTGTAGTGAGGTAAGTAATGAATAAATGATGCCAACATCTACGCATCTGTTAATTTTACAAAGCAAGCCATTATTCACCTCCAGCTCACCTTTCATAGGAGAGCCTTGAGGACCCGCAGTGGGCACCACCACCACCCCCATACCAGGCCCTCTGCGGTATGGGAAGTTCTCTGGACTGTACTTTTCACTCATCACCTCCACAAAGGTACGACCCTCCATGTTCTCTGGTGGCTCCATGGCTACGTCCCACTGAACAGCCTCCCCCTCAGCTGTCGAAAAGTGACAGAGCTTTCAGCTAGTACATAGTCCTGTTTTATTTTCTCGTCCTTACCCATTTGCTATGTAATACATTTTGCACTATAGATTATAAGACTTTATATTTTATGATTTTATTATTTCTGATTTCTACAGTGTTAAACATTTAAAAAAAAAACAACAACAATGTATACAGAACCGAACCGAAAACTGTGATCCCAAAACGTTGTGGATTTTGTAAACCGTTCCACTCCACATAGTGACAAGGATGGCCAGTAGTAAATCTGTGACCCTTACCAGTTATATTATTAGACATTGAAACGATCTCCTACCCAGTTTTTTCCCCCTGCATGAAACTACCAATTGCGGTAGTGTATTGTATTGTGTATGGTAGAGTCCGGAACACTTTTCCCTTTGCCCACCCCTTATCTGACTGGGTTAGCAGGTTAGAGTCCAGTGGTGACTGGTTAGAGACCGGCAGATACACAGCAGGTTTGAGTCCACTGCTTTGTTATTTGTTGTCATTACTAGACAGTGTTAGTGTCTAAACATGTGTGCGTTGGACCGGAGAATTAGTGCAGAATTTCAAAAGGGTATTTCAGCTCTGACTACCAATTTGCAATTTGTTCTTTTGTTTGTTTTTATTTGTTTTTACTGGCTGAGATGGATAAGAAACTAAAGTTAATAGTGAGTTCCTGACAGAAGATCCTTGACCTGGTAAATGCACGTGAATGTTGGAAGCGATTATGCTTTGGATGTCCCAAAATGGTTTAATGGGTACAAGCAACAAATAAATGATGTCCATTATAAGATTAATTTGACAAGAGTGTTTTAGAACAACTAAAGGTGTAAGGTACAAGATGAAAAGAAAGTTGAATAAGACAGTAAATTGGTTAAGAGATATGGCTTTGTGATTAAGGTAAAAAGAAGAAACAGAACCTTGTGTTTTGTATTGACCCAGCAGGTAAACTGTGTTTTCTTTGCTTTTTGTGGTGCATCGTTTTTGATTCTTTTAACTTAGTCCATTGACAAAGTCAGAAAATCAGTGAAGAAATCTGGTTTAACTTTACAAACTAGTGAAAAACTAAAGCTATTTTCAAGATGATGTCTGGAGCTGACGAAACTAGTTCATTCATTAGTTGATTCATTGATTTTTCAAATATTTGCATGTTCCAGCCTCTTCAATGTGAGGGTTTGCAGCTCTTTTGTCTCCTTTTTTTGTTTTTTGGATTGTTGGTTGGACAAAAGAAGCAATGTGAAGATGTCACTTTGGGCTCTGGGAAATTGTGATGAGCATTTCTCACATTTTATAGACTAAATTGTGATAAACGCTAAGTGGACTGTACTTTTATAGTGTCTTCCTAGGCTTAGCAACCACTCAAGTGCTTTACAACCCAAGTCCGCCTTCACCCATTCACATACAAATTCATTGGTGACACAGGCTACCATGCAAGGTGCCACCTGCTCATCAGGAGTGCTAACCACTAACCGCTAACCTCACACATACACCCTTTGAAGAGCCCCAGGGAGCAATTTCAGGTCTAGTATCTTATTCAAGGATACTCGGCATTTAGACTGCAAGGGCCTAGAAACAAACCACCGAGCTTCTGATTGGTGGGCGACTGCACTATCTCCTGAGCCAAAGCTGCCTATGGTTAATCGGTTAATCTTGAAATTTATTTGTAAATGAATCAATAATGAAAATAATAGGTGGTGGTTGTAGACCTCTTGAAATAGCTGCTTTTCTTTATAGCCAACATTTGGGAAATGCAGCAAGTAATCAAATTAAAAGAGGCTGGAGTCGACCATATTTAACATTTTTGCTCTACATTTACAGAGACGAATGATCAACTATAAAAAAAAAAAAAAAAATCTTTAATCCACTGAGACTTTAACTCTATATTAGTAAATTGTTGATAAACTAAACTGTAAGTTATGTAGTATTAGAGATATTCCATGACTGGTAGGGCACAGTGGTCCATTGTTTTAACTGGCTGTTCCAGTTTAACAGCTGGTTTCACATAGTGGTCTAAAATTTCCAAACATTGGTGTTCTGTTGATGATAATGATCAGTCTGTTTATTTCAGATGTTCATTTGCCATTTTACAGCCTCCTCATTCCATAAAACAGCCATTAATAACACATTCACCACATGTTGTAGATAAACCATTTCACTTCTCCCAGTTGTAGCCTGTTTAGATCAGGCATACAAACAGAAACACCAAGAAGGCTAGGTCTGATCAATGCCTGTGTTTCTTTTTTTGGAGCGGTATCGATGATAATGGGATCAGGGAGTGACAAAAGGGGTGTCTCTAAGTCTTTATCAGCAAACCACATCTGTTTCATTACTGATTTTGTGCAGAGGAGAGAAATGAGAAAGCTAAACTTTTTAAAATTACAACGCAATATGAAGAAAGCCCTTTTAACCTACCTTATCACTCCACTTTCTATAATTAAAATTACAAGTAGATTTGTGTGTTTTAAAATGCATGGACAGAGCCTTGACCTGGAATCTGCTGCAAGCAGGCATAAATTATGAAGTGGTTTTTGCTGAAATAAAAAATAAAAGGATCCTGTTACAATATCTTAGTTGATAAAAATGGGATGCAGTAAATTGTGGTAATGTACGAAAGCCCTATGTTATTGTTGAGCATATAAATCTAGTTATTTGCTGCAATGCCATTGTTGTTTCTACAGACATAACACACGTAAATATAAAACACAGATGCCAAACAACTCGCATGTGAGGTTTCCAAACTGTTTCTGTCATCTCCAAATGTATGGTTATAGTTGATAGAATGATATGGGAGAAAGTGTCCTACCTGAAGGGATTTTTCCTTTAGTTTGACCACTATCACTGCTCACTCTCTTTTTCTGTGCTTGTACTGATGGCCTGTTAAAGAAAACAGCAGTAGCCTGACTTAATCTATATCCAATGACAGATGTATTCTTTCATTCACATGAAGCGCAACTGGAACTGAACACAATTAACTTTCACACTAGACAAAGCTGTCTTTTCGGTAGATTAAACAAGAGGCCAATAGTCTAAGTCAGAAGTGTCTTACTCCAGAGTGCCTGGCAGGGCTGACATATGTCTCCAGAAGAAATCCTTTCCTCTTTGATCAGTTTGTCAGGATTTGCTCTGGACAGGCCAGAAAATGGCAGACTTGGAGGGCTTTCACCACATGACACTGGAGAACAAACACAGTTATAGATCAGCTTCTGCCTTGGTAATCATTTGACAATATCAATAAAACATCGAAAGACCATGAAAGCACATTTCCATAGCAGAGCATAGTGCTACTGTGAGCAGCCAAGCTTTCTCAACAGTGCAGACACACAGCAGACAGGAATAACTACAAGGGCTAATAAAACCGAACACTTATGTATACTTACCGAACCGAAAACCGAACAAGGGGTGATAACGTTTTGCCGAACCCCCTTGAGAACTCTCGCAATTTTACTTATGTGCTTATGAGTACACGTACGCACCCGACACTTCGGCATACGTTTCACAAAGCAAGCACCATTTGAGCAAAATGTTCACTTTTGGGGGGGGGGGGGGGGTTACCAGCCAGTGCCTCTCACAGAATAACATCTGTTCGGTGTGGCAACAACAATTAAAAAAAAAAAAGATTATAAAAAGTTGATATTTTATTGCAATGTCGTGCTAGTGATTCGATTAAATCTACGCCGACCTCATATTCAACTTTGTGAATCGCTAAAGATCTCAGAGGGATGTTTTAACGTTATACTGAAACGGCACTGGCACCTACTGTATGGCCAGTCTGTTCTCCATGCAAAGCCCGCTTTGCCAAATGCCTTTTGACCGTATCGTAATTATTTGCTTATCAGTAAATGAACATATCTAACAATTGAAACGAGACAGCTTGCTATTCAATACTTAATTATTTTGAATTCGGCATATTCCCCTTTGTCAAAGCAATGGTCAGTTAAACAAAATATCAACTTTGATTGGTGCTTTACTAGCTACAGTCCCGTACCAGGCAGCGTCAATTTGGTTGAAAGCGGTCCTGGCAACAACAGGCAGAGTGATTACAAAAGTTGATATTTCATTGTTGGCAGTGACACTTCTTTAATGAGAGTTATGCCGAATTTATGCATAACTCGAGGTGATTAATAATGGTCCTACTTTGGGCTTGTTACGTTACAGCTAGGCCGATAAGGCACAGACAGCGAAAAATCGACCGATTTGTGAACCTAGTTTGGTTTTTGATTAAAAGCGTATGGCTAACCCAGAACGGCCAATAACAGCACATTCCAAACCGTTGTTTCCCAAGTGCTCCTAATTAGAATTTGACCGGTAAATAACATGAGCAACGGCCTGTTGTTAGCACCCGAGAATGAGAGTCCAGTCCAGACTCAGTGAGCCTGACCCCCAGCAGCACCTCGATGGAGTCTGACATGAATTACAGATAGCAACGATATCAACATATTTCCAATAACCACTGGCTGATGACAATACGCCAAGAGAACGGCTCAAATACTGCTAAAGTAGGAGGTCGTCGTTCTACATACCTTAAATGTCTATTTTGAATTTTCCTTGTTGATAAAAACAAACCAGTTGTCATTTTGCTCTCCCTTACATCCCGGAAGTGACGTAGCTTCTTAGCTGAGAACGTTATTTCTTTTCTTTTAATTCATTAATTCCTTTTCAAGTAGCACATTTGTATTTGCAGTTATGCCTACGAGATGCTGCTGTACAAAACAATTACGAATAAAAGTGAGTGATCTCGAACAAGAGGAACTATGATGTCATTGTGTTCTCTGGGCTTCTCTCATATAGCTGGTCTGACACTGTAGATATGGTGCTTCTTATTGTGTTGACAGACCGTCATGGCAGGTAAAGAACAGGTGGAACTAATATCACTCATGATGGCTGCATTAGGTTTAGGTGATAAGGTTCAGGGTTCTAGTTTTTTGCATGCTGGCTCACTGAAATGGCTTACTTACTTGCCTACACTTATTAATGAGAGTGTAATTGTAATTAAAATATGTTAGTCAAAATGTCTGCTGAGAAAAATGCCTCATCAAAATAGCCTAATGTGGTACTAAAGAAATGACTGCTTAGGATACACTATTTTGAAACTTGTATTTTTTTAAGTAACTGTAATGTCTCGATAAGATCATCAGAGGGGAGTGAATTCATTTGTGAGATGATTAAATAGAAGTATTGATATAAAAACAAAAAACAAAAAATCACTGATAAGCTACAACTTTGAAAGCACCTGCTTAAAATTGTGCATGCCCCCCTTGTAAAGCCCAAACAGCTTTGATCTGACAAGTGGTGTCTGGCACTGATGAACTGGATCTGAGGAATCTGGAGGCCAGGGTGACGCCTTGTGCTCTTTGTTGTAGTCCTCAAGCCATTTCAGAGCAGTTTTTATGCACTGCCACCAGAGAGTGCCCTTGCCATTAAAGGGTCTACTTGGTCTGCCACAGTATTTGGATGGGTGGTGGATCTCCAGTGGCATCCACATAGATGCCAGGACCCAAGATTTCCCAGCAGAACATTTTATTGTAATAACATGATCAATGTCACTCACATTTAGTGTTGTGGCTGATCAGTGCACAGCAGGAAGAACAATAATTGGCCATTTAACATACAGAGGAGACAACATTTAATATGTATTGAATAAAATGAAACTATAATTATGTAAGACAGTGAGGACATTAAACCTCAAATTCTTGATAGATATGAGACAGTTACTGAAAGTCCCATTTCTAGTGTGTGTAAATGATCAATACATTGTGCATGGGACACCCTAATGTACATTAATCCTATTTGGTTTTGGTGAGATGATGAAGACATGCAAGACTACTCTTGACTTAACACGTTTGACTATTACACTGTAATTTGTGCTGAATGAAAACTGTGTAAACCACAAAAATGTGAAATCAGAAATACCTGTTGAAAGCACTAGCACTTTAACATCTGCATTAAAGTTTCATAGCTGTCTATAGTTGACCCAAAATAAAAGCTGAATTTATGAATGATGTTTTCACTGTTTGGAGCAAAGGCAGCGGTGATGGATGATGTATTTATTCACTTTGAAGATTGCATGCTGCATCAGAGTAAAAATAGGGCATTTAAAAAATAAAGTACTGATTCCAGTAATCACAAAATATACAGTACATAAATGCATGTAATGTTTAGTTTTTCTTCTACTATTTATATGCAAGTACCAGGTACTTTACTCAAGTGGTAATTGTATGGGTGACTTTTACTTTTACCAAAGCAATATTTTACCATATCTTTACTTTTATGCATGTATGGCTTTTGGGTACATTTTACAACACTAGAGTGATACAAAAAGCAAGACAACAGCACCACCCTCAGAAAATCAAAATTCATCAAGAGTATATCTAGAAGATGGCTCAGTAAAGGTTGTTTTTTTTTTTTTTTTATCAATGTAGAGCAATAGAAAAAAAACACACAATACAACCACAACCTTTTATAAACATAAAGGAGCAAACACATCAGCAGTAAACGGGACGAACCAGGGAATTCTGACAGACAGCGGCTCAGTTTGTGTCATATTTAGCCTGAGCCTGCTCTTACAGGCCTGGCCCTTCAGCCACTTTCAGGCTCTCAGCTGGGATTCCATTACTCTGTCCACTAGAGCCCTCTTGTGGTCGCATCTAATAATACCATTGTCTCCTAAATGTACAGTTATCTATTCTCTTGTTGGCTGAGACAGCTTTTTTAATGTGAAAAATTGTTTAGTTACTGTTTAGTTTCCGTTCTGTTGTGTGGTTCTTGGCGTGAAAGAAAATGTAGATTTGTACTAGTAGCACTAAGTCAATGTTTGATCTTCAAGGCGTCAGACGAGAAGATGAGGTTGTAGATGTCTTCTTTTGGCCACAAGAAGCTACTCTGTCTAGTTAGAGATGGACTGTTCAGCTTAAGATGAATGCCATTATAGAAGTGGCCAAATTATTCTCAAACATGGTGTCACAGTGTCCACATGAATGTGGACTGGCTAATAGCTATTTTCCTAACACAAAGCAGCAATTTGTGACAGATTTAATAGCAGCTGATCATGATCAGGCAAGCTTAAGGAATGAAAATGTGCTGGTGTTGACTGCTCAGACGTGAAATTTGACTGGGCATTGTACATTATGGAGGATTTAGAAGCTAAAAAGCCCTTAAAAGACTGTGTGCATTGGCTCTACATTCAGCAGCAACCCCAATTACAGCCGGTTTAACATAAACATGCACCTGCAGACATTCTACACAAGACAAATACAGCAAACCTTTCAATATAATTATTAGAATTATTTAAAATGTTGTTGGGAGTCACTGTAAGCTATACAGTCTCACTAGAAGACTTAATTTTGTGTCTCCACACAAGTATACTGATATAATCTTTCACCATAACAAGTAGCAGCAAAAGGTGTAGTTTGTAGGAAGTGGCCAGAATTCTAATGTAGCTACCTGCAAATAACCGCCAACTGCTGCTCATTATTCTCTTTCGTGTAGTGAATAGCTGCTGTTAGCTAATTGGCTCAATTAGCTGTGGAGATAGTGGCCTCCTGAAACCAGACTGCAACTGAACACAGCCCCCGAGACCAGTTGAGGTCAGCAGGGGCGGTCCTGGACCATCTGGTGCCCTCGGCGAGCTTTCCTGATAGCGCCCCATCCCTGCGAGAAAAGACCAAAGCCATGTTTGAATTGCTAATTTACTTAAGCAATGATAATCCAAACAATATATGCAAATAAATAAACCTGTTCAATAATAAATATACAAAAAGGAAATATGAAATCAGGTGGTACATGATACAGATCACTCCGAACCAACTCTGTTCTCATTAGGTCTGTTACATGAAGAGGCCAGTCAGCAGGATCAGCTGAAGGTGAATTGCCAGTGTTTGCTGCATCTAGAGGGCACATGAAGCACACTTTCTCACCTTGTATTCAAGATAACTTTCATCATTCATCAGGCACACACCTGAGACACACCAAGTGTGGAATCAGAGGTGCAATCAAGATGAGCAGCTTGCACTCACCTGAACATCCAGGCTCAGTGGTTAGAGGCAGGGTGAGGTTGGCAGGAAGAGCAGCATGCTCCTGTAGTGTCTCCTCTGGTGGCTTGAGATCCATAAACATAGAGAGAACACAAAAGAGCAAATACATTGACTGGATGAGACATGGCACAACATATTGTCATTTTCACATAAGTCAATACATTTTTATCATCACAAACATTCACTGACACATTAAACTCATCTGGGGTCCGTTTCACAAAGCAGGTTTAGTGAAAACTCTGAGTCTGTTAACCCTGAAATGAGGGAAACTCTAAGTTTTCCGTTTCACAAAGGGAGGTAACTCAAACCAGAGAAAGAAGGGTAACTCTAGCCTGTTTCACAGAGAGAGGTAATTTAAGCTCTCGGTCAGTTACCATGGTAACATACTCTATGAACCTAACCTGAGGCCTGTACTGCGAAGGGGGCTCAACATAGCCAGGCTTTGTGCTCATGATGCAGCTCAACAAAGCCCCAAGTCCCCCAAACAGCGACGGTGATTATCAACTTAATTTGTCAAGTCCGGTTCTCTGCTTTGTGCTCTGCGCGCGTTCATATAAAAGGGGGCGTTTGACATCATATTATTCTATTTCCGTGCGAAAATGGATCGATCCCTGGCCACATATTTTACTCAAGATGAGCAGGTTCTTATTATGCAAGGCTATGAAGAAGTCAAAGAAACCATCACGGCAAAAAGTAACACTGTCGCCGCCAATAGAGCGAGGGAGGGCTGTTGGCAGAAAAGTGCTGACCGTGTAAATGCGTAAGTTAACAATGATTAATATTATGATCAATATTATATTAAGCCCTTGGTGTTTTAATTTCTGAAAGCTCAACATTGTGCAACTTTTACATATTAACCCTCATCCATTTAAAAAATAAATAAACTGAAGCAATAACCATCATTTTTCATTTTTGAATGATGTCTATATTGTTTTCACATTTTACTGATCTCAGAATGCGCGTGTGTGTTTTATTGAAGCGAGGCTGAGTGTCCGTCGGCTATAAATGTTCAGTGTTTTTTGTATTACTGTGTCGGGATGAACAAGCAAATGAGGCTACTGTCCCTGTACAATGACAATAAAGACCTTTTTGACAGTGAAAATAGCTCAAGCCTGTAAGATTTGTGTTTGGGCGTACACTGCCCTACAACGGGTGAAACATTGATCAGTTCATCAGTTTATTCATGGACACATCAAAGAAATAATTAACTTTACTCATTATCTGTGACAAATAAATACTAGGTTGGCCTAATTAATATTTCATATTGCATTTTATTAAGATGTGGGAGCAGCAGTCGGACATGGCAGCAAGTTAGAGCCAAATACAAAAAACATCATTCAAAGTGGTATGTAGCCAAGCTGCCCCATCATTTTGTCAGTGTGTGTTCTTACTCAGATTTTCTGCATCACCAACTGAATGTAAGTAGGTTCCTGTGGCAAAAAAATGAAGGGCTACACAAACAGTTTGCCCGACAGTGAGTGCACAGCTTCTTCGAGTGGCATTCCTGACACTCGGCTCAATAATATGGGGTGCCGAATGTAAAAATTCAGTCACACTTTCCTTGCTGATATATTTTGAATATTTAGCTCACTTTTCTCACATTTAGCTCACTTTTCTCATATTTAGCTAATTTTCCTCACGTTTGAGGTACAAATTAAATGGCAAATCTAAATGTTAAATCTAAATCTAAATGATAAATCTAAATCTTAATATTAAATCTAAATCTAAATGCTAAATCTAAATCTAAATGCTAAATCTAAATGTTAAATCTAAATCTAAATGTTAAATCTAAATCTAAATGCTAAATCTAAATCTAAATGCTAAATCTATATCTAAATGTTAAATCTATATCTCAATGTTAAATCTAAATCTAAATGTTAAATCTAAATCCAAATGTGAAATCTATACGTAAATGCTAAATCTAAACCTAAATGTTAAATCTAAATCTAAATGCTAAATCTAAATCTAAATGTGAAATCTAAATCTAAATGCTAAATCTAAATCTAAATGTTAAATCTAAATCTAAATGTTAAATCTAAATCTAAATGCTAAATCTAAATCTAAATGTGAAATCTAAATCTAAACGTTAAATCTAAATCTAAATCTAAATGCTAAATCTAAATCTAAATGTTTAGAAAATATGCAAATAGCCCACGCCTGTCAGCGTCCACAGACCCGCCCACACGTCACGGACCGACGTGCTGTGGATGCGGAGGCAAAGAGAAGAAGGACCGAACATGGCCGGCCCGCTCCAATTAGGAGATATTAAGCGGGCTGTTATGGCAGGTGTGCGTGCTGCACTCCAAGGTGCACTTCCGCCGGTACCGTCCACACCGTTGACGGTAAGTTGCGTAGTTAAAAGTTGAAATTTTTACTGAATTTGGGGGGAAGCTATTGTTAGCTAACCGACCTAGCAAGCTAACGTTTGCCAGTGTGACTCCGGGTGCCAGCTAAGATTTTGTGATTCACTGCAAGTTACTTTCGACTGTTATTCGGAGTTACCCATAACTTAGTTAGTGATTACAGGTGAGAAAGCCGACCGTGTCCCATGAAGCATACGCTGTGGTAGCTAAATAATGTTAAGAAGCTAACTTTCTCGGATAGCTAACGAGAGTGCGGTCGCTCCTTACATTAAGTTTTGCCGCCATGAAGGACATTCAATTGAAAAAAGCTTGGAACTCTTCTCCAAGGCATATCTACGGAAGAGGATTAGGGCCACATGTGAATTTTTTTTTTAGTTCTGACTTTAAAGTCAGAATTCTGACTTTAATCTCAGAATTCTGACTTTAAAGTCAGAACTAAAAAAAAAATTCACATGTGGCCCTAATCCTCTTCCGTACATATCCAGTATGAGTTTCTAAGCTGTTTTTAAAAGATTTCTATTAGAGGCGCCTGTTGGTCTCTTTTTGAACTGTGACACTCTGCAAACAGATGTCTGCAGATGACTAATGTAATTTCTGACTTCTTAGCAGCCAAAAAGGCCTGTAACGTTAACTCGTGTAGGTGACAGTTGATATTTATATATCTAGGTCATCTATAGTCATATTCTGTATACATTAATGATCCCATTTATGTCAGATGTATACCTTTTAGGCCATTTAACTACTTCGAGCCCTGTGGAACACCCTTATTTACGTGATTTCTCCCTGGGTTTTGAATCTACCATGTAATCCTATCTGCGCCTTTATTAGCTGTACAATGTGTCAGTCATCCTAAGAATCGGCTGCAGCCTGCACCTTCATTACATTTCCTTTGATTCAATCGCAGTCAAAGAATCTAAGCTTTCCAAGGATGTGTCCTGTTAGTGTGTTCGTGGTGTACACTGGACTCTATGGTCATTAAACACTTTCACATGGATTTTTGACAGGTTATAACAGGCTCTTGTTTCAGGTCTCCACACCCCAGGCCCAGGTTAACCCACAGGCCCCTCCAGCTGTGCCCTCAGGCACTGCCACCTTTGCTACCACTATCACATCACTGAGATCAGAAAGTGAAGTTGTGACATAGCATTACAACGTTTTGTTACCTTAAGTTAACTGAGAAACATTAGTTCACTAAAGAAAACTCATCCAGTTTATCGGCTAATTCAGAAGGCATTTCACTAGCAAGTAGGGCTGCAGCTATCGATTCTTTTTGTAATCGATTAATCTAGCACTTTATCGATCGATTAATCGAGTAATCGGATAATTTTTTTACCGCGTTTTTAAACAACCAAAACAAATAATGCATAACAAAAATGATGTGGCTGTAAAATGATCAAGAATTTCTCCAAAAAACAGAGGTATTCATTCCAGCTCCAACATTTGGCTCCAAAACTAAGCCCATTTATTAAGTGCCAGTGCCAATAATTAAACAACAATACAGTTAAATCAACTTACTGTAAAACATGTATAACATGTAAAACTGTGAATACAAACTTAAATAGTAAAGGCCATTTGGCCTTGGTTTTGTTTTCTTAATACAACATTACAAAAAAAGGATTGCACCTTCTGCAAATTACCCACCTGAGAACAAAGAATGAATATAAAATATCAAGCCAAACAGTCACACAATGTGTACAATTTATAACAAATAAATGTAAATAAAACAATTATAAACAAATAAAATAAATGAATTATAAATAAGACTTTTTCAGTCTTCAGTCCCCAAATCCATGATAACCACACTAATCCGCCAATCACAAGGAGGCAATACACTGTGTGGGAAGACTAGAGTCCTCCTGGAACTGAAACTTATCCTGAACTGTCAGGAATCATTTCAGAGTGACACAGACACATTGGATTAGCCATTGGAGGCGGTGTAATGCACTCAAACAGAGTTTATAATCACAAAACAGCCAATGTAGCACGTAATTCATGATCATGTCTGTATAAAGTGATGTTTATTTTTGCTCTTCTTCGGCGGCTGTTTCAGTGAGTTTGGGCGCAGAGTGATGAGACGTATACCGTTGAAATTTGTAGAGTCCCAGCTTTCATATGACATGCTGTATCTAGCGTTAGCATAAGGTAGCGTAATCGCTAACGCCGATTTTTCTGACATGCGCCAATAGCGTGTTTTTTCTACGTGCTCCTTTAATTGCTTGGTGTCTGAATTGAGTTCCGATTAGGTGAAAATGATTATCATGAGCGTTTAGCCGAGCTTCTTCCCATTAAGTTGGTGTGCTGCATTAATATGTTGCTACATGGTTAGCATGCTCTTATAGGGTGTATAATGCAACATGCGCAGCTCGAGTTGAAGAGGTTAAAAACATCAAAGCTAAACATCATATCTAGTCAAACCGCATCACATCACTACAAATACAGAGCTAAATTGTGCCAGCCAGCTAAATTCAACATGTATGATGCGCTGGTGTGCTTCCTGAACAACGGTCCGTGTGGCACAATCAGATCCCTGCGCATATAGTGCGTGTCATAGGAATTTAACGAGGCTTCGAGGCAGACTTTTTGCCTCGAGGAATTTTTATAATCGAGTTAATCGAGTAACTCGATGAATCGTTTCAGCCCTACTAGCAAGGACCACACCGTCAACGAGATGCATTTAAGGATTTATTAGTGACAAAGGAAAACAAAGTGTCGAAGATCTTGGTTCTTTTGAGTTCTTCAAGTGCGTTGTGGGGATTCTTGTAGAGAATCCGCCGCCGCTCCCGGGCAGTGACGGACCCCCTCATGGACCTACGAAGGAGAGGAGAGAAAGAAGAAACAGGCAGAGAGAAATGGGGTGGGGGGGAGGGGCGCAGAATATGAGAGTGAAGCAGAGGAGAGGGTCAGGTGGTTATTTATAGAAATGCGGAAGTTGGCGCTGTTGAGGTGTGGTCCTGCTCCTGAAACTTCGCCAATTAAGCTTCAAATGTAGGAGCTAGAGTCGTTGTTCTCATATAGTCCATCTTGATACATCTCCTTCCATTATATACATTATGTTGTGGGTTGGCAATTCAGGATGTCCTGGCAAATTTAAGTAACTGTCTTTGGATTTCCTCGTTTAAGAAACAATTGGAGAACATTGGTCATCGCTCCTGTAAATTGTAATGTTAAATGCAATAACTTGGCTTGGATATAATGATCACATCCTGTGTATGGCAAAATTATAAGAGTGGCTCCACAACACTAAATGTTACACCAGTGGCCGCCTGGCCGGTGTGCAGTTGTCTACCACTTTACTGTTTTCACAGGGTCATTATGTACTCCATTAAGAAAAATATCTGTCTGCTTGTTTTCTATAGGCTCCTCTGCCATCCATCCCACCCATCCATCGACGTAATGGGGCTCGATCAGGATATCTAAACCGAAGGCACGTCAAAACATACACTAAGGAGGTTGTATGTTTGCCTTTGTCACCAGAGACATTGGTGTTTGCCATACCCAGGGGAGAAACTCGGACCAGGTTAGCTCAGGCTGGCCTTGTTGGAAAAATATCATTTTCCACAGAGTGGACTGAAGACCAAGTAAGAACTGAAATATCAGCTATCTTCAGAGGAGTGTTTGGGTTGTCAGAGCACCAGCTATTCCCATTTCAGTTTTTGAGCACTATCAAGGGGTGTAAAAAACTGATGAATCCAAGGGTCACCTCCAATTTCCTCTGGGGTACGGTGTACATTTTAGGACATCCTCAGGATGAGGCTTCAGCGTCAGACCTCAGATGAAAAGGTATAAGGTCTCAGGAAAAGCTCTGTCACACTCGCACCAAACAGCCACATGAAAAATAGTTATTGGACCAAAAGGCCTAAGAAAAAAAACTTGTCACACTGAACTACCTCAGGATAAAAATTGTCACACTGAAAGCATTAGTAACTTAGTTGTTACACTGAATGGTATCAGGAAAACAATTTTCACACTGAAAGGTATCAGAAACTAAGTTGTCACACTGTAAGGTATCGGGAAAAAAATATCACATTGAACGGCATCAGGAAGAAATTATCACACTGAAAGGTATCAGGAAAAAAAATATCACATTTAACGGCATCAGAAACTAAGCTGTCACACTGAAAGGTATCAGGAAAAAAATTATCACATTGAATGTCATCACACTGAAAGGTATCAGGACAAAAGTTGTCACACTGAACGTCATCATACTGAAAGGTATCAGGACAAAAGTTGTCACATTGAACGTCATCATACTGAAAGGTATCAGGACAAAAGTTGTCACACTGAACGTCATCACACTGAAAGGTATCAGAACAAAAGTTGTCACTCTGAACGTCATCATACTGAAAGGTATCAGGACAAAAGTTGTCACTCTGAACGTCATCACACTGAAAGGTATCAGGACAAAAGTTGTCACTCTTAACGTCATCATACTGAAAGGTATCAGGACAAAAGTTGTCACACTGAACGTCATCACACTGAAAGGTATCAGGACAAAAGTTGTCACACTGAATGGTATCGGGAAAATCAGTTTCCTACAGAGGTCGCATAAGTACGGTGGCCGACAAGGGCAAACGCGCAGCCAAACATTGCAAATACATAAACGATGCAGAACCAAAGACACGCAAAACACATGCAACAACAAAATGCTGCAAACAAAGTAAAACTCTACTAGAACGGCCATAAGCAGTCATTGTGACCGCTAGATATTAAACTCTATAATCTCTCATGTAAATACCCAACAGAGTGACGAATGCATTCATTGTGTCATGATATTTAAAAAAAAAAACGAAATAACACCAATATGTACATTTTAACACGCTTAATTATACATTTATCAATATTCATATCATGCACATAGTAAACTGTAATTATTGCATATATTTACACAAGATTTTAATAGAGAAAACACAGAACAAGAAAATTAACAATTAAAAATAACTTATTTGATTATGAAACATTTTATTTTAACACTTAAAATAATAATAATAACAATAATACCAGAAAAAGCTTGAAAGGAGCTGATCTAAAACCAAAAAGAGCCGTTTTTTTTTTTTTGTTTTTTTTTATTAAGAAATTTTTTTTTTTTGGCATAGACACCTTTATTAAGCAGTAGACAGGAAATATGGGAGAGAGAGGGGGATGTGACATGCAGCAAAGGACCTCCGGCCGGAATCGAACCGGGGTCGGCTGCGTTTATGGCATGCGCTCTAACCACTCGACCACCTGCGCGCCAAAAGAGCCGTTTTGATCACTGGTCACAGTCTGCAGATTACCTCCGCTCTCCTCACAGTCACCACACACGGGCTTGTGGCATTTCAAGTGTCCGAGGTTTGGTTCCATTTGCAGCTCTTTCAGAACGGCACTGCCTCCGTCTCCGTGTCTGCTGCTGCGGTGGTTGCTTCCGCTGCTGCCTACCTTGTGCCGACTGCCGCGGCCGCTTTCCCCTCCATGTATTCTGCCCTCAGCTCCTCTGCCAGCTGCTGCAGGACTTTCCTCCGGGCTCTCCTGCTGCTGGTGCTCCTTGAATAAGATGCGGGCCTTGATCCCAGCCAGGTCGAGGAGGATGTTATAGAAGACCGCCACTGGCCATCTTCCATACCGCCTTTGACGGAGTACGCCCTCGCCATCTGGTCCGGGACGTCCACGCAGTATTGGTGTTGTTATAGTACATCACAGCCTCTGGTTTTGCCTTCGCCCCACTAAAGGTGCCCACACCTGTGTGCATGGTGCTCAGTATGCAGACATTCTTCCTCGGATTTCCCTGGTACACAGTCAGAGTCGCATCTCTTCAGCACCGAACAGCTCCGCTTGCTGTTTCACGGAGGGGGAACTCCCGTTTATGTTTGCGCATGCCAACCAGGCTATACAACTACATTAATTAACTTGCAAGTAAATTCGCAAAGAAGCACAATAAATGTGGAGTCTCGTTGTAAATGAGACCCTGCAAAATGATGCGCGGTCAATACGACCACTTATGGCCAAAATAGGTCAAATATATATTTTCTTTGTCTTTTGTGTAATTTAAATATATATATTTATATATATATATATATATATATATATATATATATATATATATATATATATATAAAATGTGTGTGTGTGTGTGTGTATAATAAATTAAGAGGCTACCACTCAAGTTTCCCCCTGTAATATTATCGTGATTGCAAAGGACTACATTTAAACTTACGCATTGACCCGAGCACCAGTGTGTTCCCACGCCTTCTCCCTCTCTATTGCTGCTGCTTTTGATACAATATTCCATCGCAACTTATACTTATCTCTGTATATCAGTATATAACATATGCTCATCTTTTGCACCTCTGTCTATTGATAGTAAAGTTAAAACTAATCCAAAACTGAATCTAATCTAATTTTGCTATACGACAGTAATAACCCAGCAAACATTTTCTATCATCATCGACCTGCGTCGAGATGAAGACGTCCAATCGACGTTGCGTCACGTCGTGACTTTAATTCGACTGTTTTTCAACTTGATAAAATAATATCAGGGCAAATATGATCTACATAAATATGCATTTTAGAGCGGGTTAACTTAATAAATACTGCCAGAAAACATTTTCTCGACCTGCGTCTAGATGAAGACGTCTAATCGACGTCGCGTCAGGTCGTGACTTTAATTCGACTGTTTTTCGACATGATAACATTAGGGGGAATACGATCTCAAAGACTACATATTAAACCGAAAAAAACACTGTCAAGAATTATTTCCTCTACCTACTGCTGTGTCGAGATGAAGATATCCAGTCACGTCGGGACGTTTATTTCACGTCTGATTAACGTCTGGAAGGCAGGTTGATTTGACTGAGGGGCTGAAATGACCAACATCATTTCCACAGCTCTTAGACGGCATCAATTATTTTGTTATTGTTGTTTCAACGTTGTTTAGACGACATATCAACGCACACGAATGTTAAAGACTATTTGAAATGATGGAAATATGTTTGTGAATTAAAGAAAACAATGTAGTATCATGTATATTAGCAATGTGGGCTGAAATGTTTGTGATTCTAGCATCCATCTAGGAACTATTTTTCCTTGCGTAGTTAGCGAACCTAGCGGTTTCCAACGCATGCGCAAGAAGGAGAACTTGGCAGTGGCAGTTGACGAGGAGAGACTGCGACCAACATGTGTGAAAGGTGAGTTACGAAATGAACTCTAATTTAAAATGAAACTGTGTTTGGTAAGACATTATACGTTTATCAATTGCATGTTAAACTCTTGATATTGTTGCTGCATCGTGTATTGTTACAGATAGCTGGTTTTTGCTTTTATTCGTAACCAAGCGGTGGCTAGCAGCCGAAATGGCTGCCGTGTGAAACAGCCGTGTGTCCAAAAGCCTTTTCCCGTGCATGGTGCAGTGACCTTTTGGAATACATGGTGTACCCGGTCTTCTGTTTTTTGTACTTCAGGCTTTGAGAGCGACAGGGATGATAGCTTCGAGCTAAATGGACTAGCCGAGAGTTGGCTCACAGGCTACGTGAGGCGAGGACAAACAATGTCCGACTAGGCCTCGTAACGTTACTGTTTTCGATCCCTTAACCCTCTGTCATGTATTATGTGTAGTACTGGAGTCACCACTAGGTGGGGCTATAAGTTTACAAGGACTGTGCTGTATATGTTGAAGTGGTACTAGTAAACACTGTTCAGTCTGATTCAAGATGGCTCCTCATTGAGTACAATACATAACATGGTGTCAGAGTCGGGATAAAAGAATCCAGAAAATGAAAGATGGAACTTCAAAAACCTCCAGGAACATTGAGCTTAGAAGGTAATCTATCGGAAAACTGGAGAGTCTGGATTCGAAAGTTCGACATATATCTCATCGCTAGTGGAATAGCAGAGAAGTCGGAGAAAGTAAAATGCACCACGTTTCTCCATGTTGCCGGAGACGACGCCATCAAGGTATACAACACGTTTCAGTTTGACGACGATATTGATGATCTGGACGTATTGAAAGATCTGTTTAAAAACTACTGTGAGCCTCGAAAAAACCTGACGTACCAGAGACATTTGTTCTTCACGAGAGCGCAAGGGAATAAAGAGTCTATTGATGCGTACGTCACGGATTTGAAAAACAAAGCAAAAGACTGCGAGTTTGGAGATTTAACCGAGTCATTAATAAGAGACAGAGTTGTGTGTGGAATCACAAATGACCAGATCCAAGGCAGACTGTTGAGAGAGCCGGAGCTGTCGCTACAGAGAGCAGTGGACATTTGTCGTGCTAGCGAGGTGAGCCAAACTCAACTTAAGAAGTTACACGAAGAAACTGAAGTACCGGTTCAGAAACTACACAAGCAAAAAACATATGGAAAAAAGGAGAGACCACAAGTCCAACCAAAGACAGAAAAAACACAAGCAGACTGTGGTAAATGCGGATATAAACACGAGCCAAGAAAGTGCCCTGCATTTGGCCAAACCTGCAACTCTTGTCACCGAAAGAATCATTATGCAAAGATGTGCATGAGCCGTGGACGGACAGAAATCCGACGGAAAGTGCAAGGTATTGAACGTGACACAGAAGGTGATGATGATATGTTTATAGGAACAATTGAACTGAAACAAGAAGAAAACAGCCATGTTAACAGGCTAGACAAAGTGAAAGAACAAACAAACAATGATGACTGGACTGCAACACTAAACATAAACAACCAGACACTCACTGTACTGATAGATACAGGTGCGAACTGTAATGTCATATCCAAAAGAGAATTGGATGCACTGAAAATGAGTGAAAAGAACCTGAACAAATCTTGCTATAAGTGGGGTTTTTTGGAAAAAAAGTGAAGCCATTTGGGCAGAAGACCATTACATTAAAAGTGGACTTTCAAGTCATAAAACATGATACAAAAGCAGTCTTGGGAAAAGAGTCCAGTGTTGCGTTTGGTATGGTGAAGAGGATTTATGCAGTGGAAGAAAGAACACAGACAGACATATTGAGTGAATATGAAGATTTATTCAACGGACTAGGCTGTGTTCCGGGAGTTCATCATATTCAGGTAAATCCAGCTGTTACACCAGTGATTCATCCTCCTAGAAAGGTCCCAGTAGCCCTGAGAAAAGATGTGGAAAAGGAGTTAAAAAGGATGGAAAGCCTTGGTGTCATTGAAAAACAAACTGAGCCTACGGAGTGGGTCAGCAGCATGGTGACAGTTGTGAAACCAAACAAAATAAGAATATGCCTCGACCCTCAGAACTTAAACAAAGCAATACTACGAGAACACTATCCTCTGAAAACTGTGGAGGAGGTTGTGGCTGAAATGCCAAGCGCAAAGGTCTTCTCAGTTGTGGATGCTAACCAAGGCTACTGGCAAATCCAATTGGATGATGAGAGTTCAAAACTATGTACCTTTAACTCACCCTTAGGAAGGTACAGGTTTAAGAGGCTTCCCTTCGGAATATCTTCTGCCCCAGAAGTATTCCAGAGATGCCTGTCACAGCATCTAGAAGGACTGGACGGAGTTGTCAATGTGATGGATGACATTCTTGTGTGGGGTGAAGATAGAGAGTCCCATGAGAACAGACTAAGGAAGCTGTTAGATCGACTAAGGAGTATAAACTTGCAAAACAAACAAATGCAAAATTGGACTGAATGAAATCAGCTACATTGGGCATGTGCTGAGCAAAGACGGACTGAAACCTGACATGGATAAAGTGCGAGCCATACAAGAAATGCCTCAGCCAAAAGACAAAACAGAGCTTCAGAGATTCATGGGCATGGTGCAGTACTTAGCCAAATTCATTCCAAACCTCTCAGAAGTATCGGCACCACTCCGAAAGCTGCTGGAAGGAGAAACCACCTGGCATTGGGAGAGAGAACAACAAAAAAGCTTCACACGACTGCAAGAGCTGGTGAGTAACACTCCAGTGTTACAATATTATGATGTGGAGAAGCCTGTCACACTGTCGGTTGACGCCAGTTCGGGTGGATTGGGAGCAGTGATCCTACAAGAACAACATCCTGTGGCATACGACTCAAGGACACTAACAGAGTGTGAACAAAGATATGCACAAATAGAAAAAGAGCTGCTTGCAATCGTGTATGGGTGTGAAAAATTTCATCAATATCTGTTTGGCAGATGTGTTCAAGTTGAGTCGGATCACAAACCGTTGGAGACTATATTCAAAAAGCCACTCCACAAAGCTCCTGCAAGGCTGCAGAAAATGTTGATGAGACTGCAGAAATACAGCCTGCAGGTGACATACAAGCCTGGTAAAGACATGCACATTGCGGATGCATTGAGCAGAGCCAGTTTGAGACACCATACACAGGACAGACAGGAGGAAGAGCTGGATGTGAGTTATGTAGTCTAACAGTTACCTATTTCAGAAGAAAAAAGTCAGCAGTTCAAAAGTGCAACAAAAGAGGATGAGGAACTTAGTCTGGTCAGACAAGCTGTACAAAATGGATGGCCTGAGTCACAAAGCCAAGTTCCAAAGACAATCCAAAAGTACTGGACTTTCAGAGAGGAGCTGACGTATACGGATGGTCTACTGTTCAAAAACTCCAAATTGGTTGTGCCTACAAAGATGAGAGAGGAGATGCTCGAAAAAATTCATGAGGCACATATGGGAATTGTAAAGAGTAAGGAACGTGCAAGAGACATCTTGTTTTGGCCAGGAATGGCAAAACAAATTGAAGAAGTTGTACAGAAATGTGCAGTGTGCAACAAACATAAAAACAACAATCCCAGAGAGCCCTTGATACCACATACAGTTGCTTCAAGAGCGTGGTCTAAAGTTGGAATTGATCTTTTCCATTTCAACAATGCAGAGTACATCATGTGTGTCGACTATTACTCCAAGTACCCAGAGATTTCAAAATTAAGTGGTACTACAAGTAAACACATCATTACAGCACTCAAATCTATTTTTGCCAGACATGGTGTACCTGATGAATTGTTTTCTGACAATGGGACTCAGCTGATAAGTTCAGAAATGCAAGACTTTGCGACCAATTGGGAGTTCAAACACACAACCTCGAGTCCAGAGTTTCCACAGTCAAATGGACAAGCCGAAAGAGCTATACAAACAGTGAAAAATCTGCTGAAAAAAGCTCAGGAGAGCTTCAGGGACCCTTACATTGCTCTTTTAGAGTACAGAAACACGCCATTGGACGGGGTAGGGTACTCCCCCGCGCAGCTCCTTATGGGAAGAAGGCTAAAAACAAAAATACCTGTGTCAAGGAATCTGTTAAAGCCAGGAGTGTACAGACATGTACGGAGCAGATTGATGGACAGACAAGAGAAGCAGAAACGCTACCTTGACCGTGGAACAAGGAAACTCCCTCTGGTGGATGTAGGAGAAAGAGTAACCCCCAATTTCCACTGGATACGTCTCCGCTGCGTTGCGTCTCCGCCACGCCAGCGGAGCAAATACGCTTCACTTTAGTCAGTGTGTCAATCTCCACCAGGTCCGCTGCGCTGCGCTGCGCTGCGTATCTGCTCCGTCCCAGCTCCGGCAGTCCGGCGCCCTCCGGCACAGATACGCAGGACTCCTATATCTGGCGGATGCCGGAGTGCGACGCAGCAATTCAGCTGAATTTAGCACCGAGCAGACAGGAAGTCAAGCGCTAAAATAACAAACAGCATCCGGTTACCTTTCAAAATAAAACACTCGGTGTTGACACCAGTACATAAATCTCAAAAAAAGAGACAAACACAAGCTTTTCTGCTAATCCCTCGGTCGGGAACACTTCGTGTTATTGATTTTAATAACACATACCTATAACTGCGGTCGTGAGTGATCATGTGATTATCGCGGGAACTCCTCTGCCTCGTGAGCCAGCTGTCTACCGTACTGCGCCGCAGCGGACTCAAACCGCAACTGGTGGGGATTGCCGGACAGTGGACGGCGGAGCAAAACTGGATCGGAGCTGCAACGCAGCGGACACGTATCCAGTGGAAATTAGGGGTAAGAGTCAGACAGCAAAAACAATGGCAACCTGCTGTTATTCTAAAGAGACATGATCAGCCAAGTTCGTACATTGTACAGACTGACAACGAGCAAATCTACAGAAGGAACAGGAGACACATTCTGAAAACCAAAGAAATGTCAAGTTCCCCACAACAAACACAACATGAGACTGTGGAAAGTGTTCATGATTCGTTGCCACTGATGGAGAGCGGACAGCAGCCGGCAGGAACTGAACCAGGACAGATGGACTACCAAGAAAGTCACATGCCTGCAAGGTCTCCACCGCAAACACCAAAGTCATCAGTGATAACAGAGACTGTGAGCATTGATCGTTGTGAAAAAACTTTGCGTTTTGGTAGGCCTATAAGAGTTCCTTTTAGGTACAGGGAATAATAGCAGAAACTGTGTTCTGTGCAAATGTTTATTGAGAAGTAACTGTGTTCTGTGCAAATATGTTTATTGAGAAGTAACTGTTCTGTGCAAATATGTTTATTGAGAGGAACTGTGTCTGAAAAAAAAAAAAAAAAAGCTAAAGAAAGGGAGATGTCATGTATTATGTGTAGTACTGGAGTCACCACTAGGTGGGGCTATAAGTTTACAAGGACTGTGCTGTATATGTTGAAGTGGTACTAGTAAACACTGTTCAGTCTGATTCAAGATGGCTCCTCATTGAGTACAATACATAACACCCTCTAAAACGGGCCCGGTTCTAGGCATGGGCACGGGGGGGCAATGCCCCCCCAAATGCTTCGGCTGCCCCACCAAACCGACCCCGCTTCATTCCGAAAAAAAAAAAAAAAAAGTATATTCAAATATATAATATTGTAACGTATTCCCATAAATGCTGCTCAGAGTAATCACAGTCCACGGCTCTTCTGCCAACAGAGCCGGTGTCTCTCTCTCTCTTGTACCGTGCATACAGTCAGTAGCAGCTTCTCTCAGTTAGCATCACATTAGATACTACGGACACTCCAGGCTTGTTAGTTGTTAGCATGTCGGCTAGCAACTGCTAGTAGTAGCCTAGTCCCATTGGCGGCTGCTGCCGAGCTTGTCTCTGTCCCGCTCCGCGGCATGGGAAGCGTCACACGGGCAGGCTACGTACCGGTTGTGAAGCGGGTTTCAACTTTCAACCCCGCTGTTAGTCCTGTTGGCCCACGAGCCTCACCCACCCCCGCCGACAGGATTAAACAACACACGTTAGTGAGAGGGGACTCCATAACCTGTAAATTCAGGTTAGCGCCGCCGGCCACTGTTTAACGTTACTTCCTGGGGCCAGAGCCTCCGACAGCGGCTACTCTGAGGCTGCTGGCATCTGGCAGGGAGAAACAGGGAACCCAGGCAGGCACACACGACTTTCCAAAGCGCGAGAAAGTGGTGCACAATAATATAGCACCAACCAATCAGACAAGATTTATTTATTTATTTTTATAGCGCTGTTTACAAAATTGCTTTGTCACAGATTATAAAGAAACTTACATTTTGCCCCACCACCAAATTTCCCAAATTCATTGTGGTAGATATGACGGGAGGTTTGGGAAATTTGGTGGTGGGGCAAAATGTATTTGACAGACTGACAATCTTAAACATTGGCAGATGCCAGAGGAACCACAAGCCCTTATGGGCCGGCTGACTAATCACTCTGTTCCCTGTCTAGTGTTATTCAAAATCTAAATGACAATTTAGTCTCTTCAAGTCCTCCACATCTGCTATCCACCTGTTTCCTCGGGAGCCTATGGGGGCTGCCATGACAGATAACTACTTCCGCCGGCGGTTGTCTGTTTCCGGTTGCCTTGCACCTGCATGACTGACCGCTGCCACTAAGCTAGCCCTTAACAACTAGCGTTAGGTCATAAGTGCTAAATTGTTTTTAAAATGAGCTCAGGCACAACATGTGCCGTTGTTGGTTGCCACAACAATTCATGAAAATTGAAGTTTTTTTCAGAAATGTCTCCTGTAGTACATCAACAACTTAGACAAACTTGTCCGTGCCCTGCGCCCTACACGCCATGCTAAGAAAGGAGAAACGGAGACTAGCGCGGCTCGCGGCTTTGACACTAGAATAAATATATGGGTTTATGAATATCTTCCGCTGCTGCATGACTGCATGTCTTCCCTAACCCGGCAATGTCCGAGCATCCGCCTGTCTCCATGACTTCACTTTCCTTCAGCATTATCCACGCTGTATGTTTAGCTTGACTGACACTCTGGCTGGGCGCTACTGCTGCCTTCAGAAATATAAACTCGCTGTGTTTCTTCAACAGTACTTTCCCTATTTTGTTACTGTGCAGGTAGTTGTATGCTTCTGTGCTTTTGTAACCGCGTAACTCTCCGCCGTCAACACCTTCAGAAAATATAAGATATAAGACGTTAGCTACATGTCGATGTAGCTAACGTCGGGCTAATGCTTCATGTCATCTTCCCACTCCGCGAGAACTGACGGGTGAGGCACTGTGAGAACTGTCCTCACGACTTATTAAAACATCTGTACTGTGTAGCCACCTCCGATTTTTATCCATTCTGTCGCCTTCTTTGTGTTAAAAGCAGGTTTTTAGAGCGAGCATGACAGCTACATTAGCGTAAACACCGAGGTCAGCCAGTTCAACCGGAAGAGCATAACCGAATACCACTATGAACCCTGGGTAAACTCACGAAGTCAGGAATAAGGTGGAAAACAACAATCTGATCACTATTTATATACCACATAGAAGTCTCTATATCACAGTCATGGTTACCCTCCAGTCACAAACTTTTACATCAGTCTGCATTCTTTTGTAGCGAATTTCTTATTCAGATGTTCAAAAACGTGCATGGTTTGAAATAATACAAATCTACCTCCATTTTTTTATTTGATTATTTGTTTGCAAAAGTTAAAAATTAAGCAATGCCTTCTGGGAATTTCAAGACTGAATCGAGTGGACCGCGTCTGCGTGGTTGTTGGAAGTTGGAGATTGAAAATTGGAAACTGACTGAGATTAAGCTAGCAAAAAAAAGAATCGAGGCATCAAGCGACACAAGGGGTGAGTGGAGAAAAGAGAGAGAGAGAAATCTGAGAGCACTGTAGGCTGACGGTGAAAAATGCTGCAAACCAACTGATTTGTTTTTAAAATCAAGTGCAGCTTCATCTAGAAGAAGAAAACATGGATAACGAATGATGGCAAGACATTTTTATTACGGAACGGCTGGCTCTGATGATTTAGTTTTTTTTTATGGATTGGGGTTATGCATTCATATGTTCATGTTTTGGTGCACTTGTTTATAGCATCACTGGGGCTCAAAAGTGTGTGTTCTTTCCGTGCGTCAAAAGTTCTATCTGCCAGTTGCGCAATATTTAGGTTTAGATTCCATTTAATATTAGATAACTAATTATAATTGGGCATTGATAAAGTTGTCCTACATCGGGGAGGTGGAGGTGGGCTTAAAATGTAAAATGCCAATTACATTGTAGCTTCAAATTTAAATAGAAAATATGTTAGTAGACTGACATCAATAATTTGTTGGCCACAGAATTTGTTTTCTTCGTCAATCCAGAAAAAGAATTCCCGTTAGAGCTTTGCCGATAGAACCACGGCGAATTTGCGATGCTTACTTCTGGGTTGGCATCATAGACTGGTAGGCATACAAAAAAAACGTCATCTCTATGGCACTCAAAACAGTAGCAGTTGTTGACCCATCAACATTTCTTACTGCCCCCCCAATCAAGGCAGTCTAGAACCGGGCCTGCTCTAAAACGTGTTTTACAAAACATTAAATTACTTCTAAACCGTTTACGGTAGGTATAGGGTCTATGTAATCACGCAACTTGTATGGGAACAGATGCCAAACTGAGCTAGCATCGATGCTATACTGAGCCTAGCATCGATGCTAAACCGAGCCTGGCATCGAGCAGTGCAGCTGTATCACATAGCCACCTGTCAGATTGACAGAAGTAGGTGTCCACGCAGAAATAACACCTTTTATGGCTCAAAGTGTGTGAATATTCTTACTCCAACTAATTAAATATATCAAAATGTAAAGAAAAAAAGTCATAGTGTCTCAAAACATCATTCATTTACGTTAGTGTCTCAAAATGGAGCTCGACTGGATCTTTACATGGACTAAAGACTGTAGAAGGGTCATACTTTGTGCCATCTTCTTCAAATTTGAAACAAGTGTTCACTGATAGTGTGGCTACAGCCTCATAATGTCATTGACATGCTCAGATGAAGCCACAAGCAGTTATTCATCCTGAAACACATTTTTTATTTTAGGCGTACTAAAATGTTTACATTTTTGTTGACTTTAGAGGCCCATTACTCTATCATTTTAATTTTGGCATGTCGCTTTAGGTGTGTTTGCTTCAAAATGAAGCTAGGGCTGAAGAGATTAATCAATGTCACTATCTCTCTACATATTAAAGGAATCTATTTGTGTGTCTCTGTCCCTCGCATAGGCCTGTTTTGATAACTATTTGTCCAATTTATCTCACTTCACAGGTTTATTATGAGAGGTTTTATATCGAGAAATACCGAGAGGCACACCAGGTCAAATACGCACACCAGGTGAGATACGCACACTCATACTGGGGGGGATTCATTCTATTGGAGTAAATGTATTACGAAACTGTGGCACATGTTTGAAATGAAATGGAATTGTCCTTTAAAATAAACCTCTAATGTGCTATTGTGCTCCCTATGTGAACCGCCAGGCACCTGCGCGAAAGATGTTATGTTTTTGGACCACACTAGTATTGTCTCATGTAAAGCATTCGTGTTCTGTGATTACAGATAACCTTGTTGTCCAGAGTCGGTGACAAAAACCTCAGGGATGGCACTACAAAGTGCATGAACAGGTATGTCTCTGCTGGTTTAGCACTGCATCAGTCACAAGCACCAGGAACTTCTGATAGGTGGAAAAAATTACCACAGAGCACACATAACCCTACCCACTGAAGACAAAAATAATTCCAGGTCAAATGACCAAGCCCTGCAAAAGCCTGAAGACTTTACACCCAAAACAGCACCACCATCAGGATTAGCTATCACACACATGCACCAAAACAACTGTTGTTCATATAATTTAATTTGATGTGTCATTTAATATGCAGGTAAATCAAAGGAATTTACCAATTTAAAAATGTCAAACTACAAATACTGAAAGATTGAGAACATTTAATATTTTATAAGGTGCAGAATTTTAGTAGACATCGGAAATATTATGTAGTCCTTAAGTGTGGCTGGTGTCGGAGCCAGCAGAGGGAGTTTAGATTGAGTGGAACAAAAACACATTTTAATGTAAAAGTTGTAGTACACAACTTCCAATATTACTGATCCAATGATGTAAATGACAAACTCTTGGTGCTGTTTTTATTTCGTTGTATGTACAAAATGCTTACAGGAATTTTGTCTTACAGGCTCATGACAAATGGAGTCATGGCGAAATACAACATGCATGGAGGGGGACAACATGACAAACTGCCTTTTAAAGGAGAACTTCGGTCGATTTAAACATGCAGCTTCATTGCTCAAGCTACCCTTGACTTGCCAGTACCGAAGACGCGAACAAATTTGGTCCAACCATTACAGATCTCCGTGAACGGAGACTTGGCATTGAACGCTAACAGCATGGGGTCAGAACTTTGCACTGTGTTTTAAGCGTGTCTTCCGGTAGCTAGACCAAACTAGTCAATCCGTCGAGCGTGCACTTACTCCCTCACTGGCGGAGACGGAAACGTAATCCAGCATTTTCGTGTTTATGTTCATAATGTACATGTCCATGTTACAGCCTGTCATGAGCCTTACAATAGCCTGTTAAGCCTGTTAAGTGCACACTTGATGGATATGCTAGTTTGGTCTAGCTACCGGAACACACGGATGTCAACAAACAGGTAAGTAGCTCCTTGCACAAACACACTATTTTAACTACTTTTTTATTGATTTTGAGTCATACACGCTACAGTGCTGTGTTGTAAGGTGTCTGCTGATGTTGCATAACTTTTGGTGTGAGATGTGGAGCATGTTAAGACGCTTAAAACACAGTGCAAAGTTCTGACCCCATGCTGTTAGCGTTTAATGCTAAGTCTCCGTTCACGGAGCTCTGTAATGGTTGGACCAAATTTGTTCGCGTCTTCGGTACTGACAAGTCAAGGGTAGCTTGAGCAATGAAGCTGCATGTTTAAATCGACCGAAGTTCTCCTTTAAGGTGACAAAGCTGTGTCATGTGATCAAGTGTAAGAAACTAAGATTGATATGACTGAAATTACTGAATGGGCTTCATTTGCATGTGGCTATCCTGGGCTCAGATGGGCTACCATAGCACAGACTGTTAATGCCTACTGGCTTTATTAGGAACTATCACATTCAGGCCACTGTGTGGCTCTAAGAAGTGGTTCTTTCATTACTCTTTCAACTCCCAAAACAAAGTGTTCCTGCCATCTATAAAGTGCATTTAACATTTAAATAGGCGCTCTGTAAAAATGTTTAATTTTTTCTTATGCCCTCTCTCCAGCTGCTGTGAAGCGATGGAGCGTGAAGGCCACGGACGCAGAAATAGAAAGCATTATCCAGACCCACCTGACACATGCCCCAGCAAGGAGCGGGGACAAGGGACAGACCCCCACTAGACTTTAATTCAATAAAACATTTGTTACATTAAACATGTTCATTTTTTATTCAAGTATTCAATATATAGATAACTTGATACATATATCTGTTCCTGAATTCTGTCTTTTTTACCTAAGATTATGTCCATGTACTATTATTTTACAGTATGGGTGAACATCACTCAGGTATTTTTAACTTTATCACAGGTGAGTTTATTTACTATCAAAGTTTCAACCAGGTCCACCATTCCTGTGATATTTTAAGTTGGCAAAAGTGAAATTTGCTGTTGTTTATTGGACTTTTTGACCTCGATGCAGTTTGAGGAATTGTTTGCTGAAATTGAGAAATTAATTAAAATAGTTGTACTTGAGAGCTGTGCTTGTCATAGAATTTATGGATGTGGTAATGCCAGTTATGTAGGCACAAGTTGAAACCCTCAGTTTAGGTAAACATCTTTTTAAATGCAATACATGTGTATTTTGACAAAGGTTGAAATGTCTATTCAACTTTGAAACAACGTAAAATGATGCCGTCTATCAGCCGTCGAAATGACGTCGGTCATGAGACGTCAGAAAAACTTATTTCAGCACCTCTGGTCGACGTCAATTAGACGTGAAATAGACGTCACGTAGAGACGTTGAAAAGTCGTCTATACGACATAATAATGACATAGATTGAAGTAGCCTGCTCTGTGAGCCGTTGATATGTCGTCTAAACGACGTCGAAACAACGTAAAAGGATGCCGTCTATTAGGCGTCGAAATGACGTCGGTCATATTACTGACGTCAGAAAAACTTTCATTTCAGCACCTCTGGTAGACGTCGAACCGACCTGCCTGACCAACGTTGATTAGACGTCGAATAGACGTCGAAATGTTTGCTGTTAACAGACTTTCATGTCCTCTCAATTTTTAATTGTATCCCCTTTGTTCCCCTGGGGTGTTGTTTTGGCGTTGCACCACCTAGTGTCATAGAGCTGTGTGTGCTCGGAGCTGGTGAGTCACTTTATGAGGCGCTCTCTCCATTGTCTTGTTTATTATATATTTTTGTTTCGTTCAAAACCACAATATGTTGATATATGCTGTAATGTAACATGCTAATGAAGCTTTTGGTCAAGCCTCCATTGATCAATAACTTGTAAATTGAATCGAGTTATTCATGCAGAGTTAGTTAACTTAGCCTTATGCTAGGTGAACCGTTTTTTTTTTCTGTTTCTCTCTCTTTCATGCTGATGTTGTGAGGTTGTGCTCTGCATGCTTTAGCTGTGTAATATTTGCATTATTTCATATGTAATGTGACGTTTTATTGTGGTTATGTGAATTTTAATTAATTTTTTTTGTAGAGCGGTGGAGAGTTGCAGTGTGGCTGTGTGTGTGACGCCTGTTTTTTATGGAGGACCAAACCTGACATAAGTATAAATAAATAAATAAATAAATAAATGCATAAATGCATAAATAAATACATAAATAAATGCTGAAATAAATGTATAAATAAATAAATGCATAAATAAATACATGCATAAATAAATGAATAAATAAATAAATGCTGAAATAAATGTATAAATAAATAAATAAAAGTATAAATAAAAGAATAAATGCTTTTTATTTATTTATACATTTCTGTTCACCTACATTTATTTATTTCTGTATTTCTGTTCACCTACATTTATTTATTTCTGTATTTCTGTTCACCTACATATATTTATTTCTGTATTTCTGTGTCCATATGTAAATGAGGAGGTAGGAGGTCCTAAACTCAGTCAAGAGCATGATTGGTCAAATCGGAGAGCCAGACAAAAGCAAACGATTCCTGAGCTCAAGCCTCGCTCTCTGTAACGTTGTAAACAGCCCCAGTTAGCTTAATGGCCTCGACCAGTGTGACAGGTTAACTGGCGTTCATTTCAACTTGCGAGGGTCCCAGATGTGCTGGTGGTGTGGTTTGAGAATCCTGTCTGGAGAGCCATGTCCGCTAACCAGGAAAAACATTCTGCTCATCGCTCCAAGTCATGTATACGTGTATTCGTTTTGACGTGGCTTGAACACTTCTATCCACACGGAGAAGCCGGGGCTGCGACTTGCAAACCACTGCCAGACGAGCGCTACAGACCACAAATCGTCCAAAAGTGCATGTTGTCGGTCTCATATCTTTGTCGTGAATCTCTGTACTCTTAAACAACTCATGTGGGGAACAGTATTAAGCATTTGTTCAAGTCGAGCGGCTCGAGAGCGGCGTGGACACCGCTGTTAGCTTTTAGCTGCTCGCTGTAGCGCTAAGAGCGTAGCGTCCAGGTCAACTGTTGACACAAGTTACCACCGAGAGTGAGATACATGTCTGGGCTTTCCTATGAACCATTGTCGCTACTGGTGTTTGTATCACAGGTTGATCTGGACGTCTCACGCTTTGCCACAGCTGATTGACCTCACGCTGAGCTCGGGCTGGATGTCAACATACTATGCAGACTGTTTGACCAGCAGGCTGTATGACAGTGTACAGTTTTCACACTGACTTAGCTTCAGCTTAATAACGATGTATGCGGCTTGGAACGATGGCTTTAAGCGACCATTTGAACAGTGCGGAATGAAAAATACCCGATGGTAACCGGTGTCACAAGGTAGCCTGGACGCTGCGCTACAGCGAGCAGCTAACAGCTAACATAAGAGCTAAAAGGGGTCTCCACTCCGCTCTCAAGCCGCTCGCGTGAACAAATGCCTCAGCCTGTTCCACCCATGAGTTATTTGAGAGTACAGACATTCACGACAAAGATATGAGACCGACAACATGCACTTTTGGACGATTTGTGCTCTGTAGCGCTCGTCTAGAATACACATATACATGACTTGGACCGATGAGCAGAATGTTTTTCCTGGTTAGCGGACATGGCTGAGGACCCCTCTCTCTCCAGACGGGATTCTCAAACCACACCACCAGCACACCTGGGACCCTCGCAAGTTAAAATGAACGCCAGTCAAATTCATAACTAAACCAGAGCTACATGAACAAATGTCAACAACTGCAGCTAACAGTTAGCTGAGCGGGCTTGCTGGTAGCCAGCAACATTCCTGTACAGTGTACAGGAATCAGCGCTGCTAGTAAGGCAGAAGTAGTAGACCCTCATCGAGCACACTCCTGTAACCAATCATGCTCTTGACTGAGGTTAGGACCTCCTACCTCCTCATTTACATATGGACACAGAAATACAGAAATAAATATATGTAGGTGAACAGAAATACAGAAATACAGAAATAAATAAATGTAGGTGAACAGAAATACAGAAATAAATAAATGTAGGTGAACAGAAATGTATAAATAAATAAAAAGCATTTATTCTTTTATTTATACTTTTATTTATTTATTTATACATTTATTTCAGCATTTATTTATTTATTCATTTATTTATGCATTTATTTATTTATGCATTTATTTATTTATACATTTATTTCAGCATTTATTTATTTATTTATTTATGTATTTATTTATGCATTTATGCATTTATTTATTTATGTATTTATTTATACTTATGTCAGGTTTGGTCCTCCATAGTTTTTTTTCTTCATTCTGAAGGTATGCTAGTTGTCTAATTCAGTTCAATTTTTGGATATTTTTGCACTATAAAAAAAGAGCTAATGTGGGTGAACTAATTTAGTTCTTTTAGGGCGTTTTCACACGTATAGTTTGTTTGCTCTGGTCTGAATGAGGGACCAACTTTTTACAATGTTGCATATTGCCTCGAGTTTGGTTTGTGTTCACACAGCAGCATTTACAAGTGGACCAAAATGTGTGATGCGCTAGGAAACTGCTCTCTAATTGGTCTAAATTTCGAAAACGAGGCAGCAATTCAGCTGAATTTAGCACCGAGCAGACAGGAAGTCAAGCACTGAAACAACAACAATTTGACATCCGGTTACTTTTCAAAATAAAACACTCCGTGTTTACACCAGCACACAAATCTCAAAAAAGAGACAAACACAAGCTCTTCTTCTGATCCTTTGGTCGGGAACACTTCCTGTTGTTGTTTTTATGACACAGACCTATAACTGCGGTCGCGAGTGATCATATTATCGCGGGAACTCCTTGGCCTCGCGACGCCAGCTGCCTACCGTACTGCACCGTGTCCGACTCAAAACACAACCGGGGGTTACCGGACGGCGGAGCAAAACACCTGATCGGGCTGTAACGCAGCGGACACGTATCCAGTGGAAATTCGGGGTTAAGCACTGATGCTTCCTGCAGTTGGGTCGGATCGAGTTGGGATCATGTTCTCACCACAAACGAACTGTACCAGAGTCTGTTTGGAACCGGACCGAGACCACCTCTACAACACGGTCTCGGTCCGGTTGTTTTGGTCCGCACCCGAATGCGATTGATGTGTTCACACCTTCCCAAACGAAATGCACCAAGGGGGTAAACGCTCCAGGGTTCGATTCAACCGAACTAAACAAGGCAGGTGTGAAAACGCCCTTAGACTGTGGATGATGTGTGGGAAAGATTGAATGCATTTTCATTTTCACTTTGAATCTTGGTTTTATGTATGTTGGATTTAGTTTTACAGGGTGCACTGTATCTTCACATTAATTTTAATACAGTATGAGCTATGCTGTATGTGATATATATATATATATATATATATATATATTTATACCATGGTCTTGGGGAATACTCGATTCTGATTGGCTTCAGGCTGTCCATTAACCCCTGATATATGGACACCTACTAAGTAGTTCCAGTCAAATTGACTGTTCACCGCTGTAAATCAATGCGCTAGCTGGCGTATCAAATCTGAATATTTTATTTCCAGCACTGAGTGCAGTCCGTCAGTCCTTCAGTGTCTTATCCTCTGAACACCACAGGGTGGCGATCACACAAGCTGCAGAAAGTTCACTTCCCCTCTAAACTTACTGATACGCGAATAATCTCACGTCCCGTTCGCTGTTCAGCTCTCTACTTCAGGCTCCGGCCACAGTAACGTTACACACGGCCGGTCATTTGTTCGTGAAAATCTTGCTATTGATTTGGGGACAATGACATGACTGGATAGTTAGCTAATCGTATTAGCTAGCATACTGTCAAATTATATTTACTGTCTGTCAAATGTATGCAATATTATTGACTTTGAATCTTGCTAGCATAACGTTAGCTTTCTGGCTCATGGCTGAGCGGACTAGAATATCTCCCGTTGCCAAGTCGTATCTATGATCCGTCCTATTTGCTGGAGGAGTGAACAACGTCTCCGTTGCATAAGAACCTTACGGGAGAGTAATGATTGTTCCAGGTATTAGTCAAACCCTCAGGCGTTACCAGGGAAACTAAGTTATGGCTTGTGAAAAACTTTATATTTTGATTGTAAAACGCATGAAAATGTAAATTAATGGTCCGAATTTCTTTTCTTTGGCAAGTGACCATGGTATAAGCGGGATAATGCCCTTCGAGGTTTCCATATACAGAAGTTAATGGACGACGCGGAGGCCTAAGAACCGTCCGACACCTCGTCGGGCATTATCCCTTACATAAGAGATAGAGCTGTGTGTGCTCGGAGCTGAGCGGTGGAGAGCTGCAGTGTGGCTCTGTGTGTGTGACGCCTGTTTTTTTTTTTTCATTCTGAAGATTAAACTCCCATAGATGCTCAACCCCGGTGTGTGTTTCACTCAGTGGCGGTTCTAGACCAGTTTTAATAGGGGGGCCAGGTTGGGGCCGGCTTTTTTGTTAGGGGGCACATACAACCCGGAAAAAAGGATAAATCCCTCATTCAGACAAAGCAGTGTTTACAATTTCAACAATTTTGATTGGGTAGTAAACTGCTGAGACACTTTATTTCTGCCTTTCCCTTCAGAACAAAATCACTGCAAGAAATCTGTCATTGTATTATTAATGCAGACTCCCTGTCAGGGAGGTCACAGGGGGGTCCAGACTCAGAGTTACGGGGGCACTGGCCCCTGTTGGCCCCCCCTAGAACCGCCCCTGGTTTCACTTCCTAACTACATAACACAACGCAGAAAATCAGCTGCTACAATAGCACACAATGAGATGCAGAGAGCTATACTGCAGCTAGTGTCAACTTGTACAGCGTTTTTCTCGAAAAACAGCCAGCCAGTCAAGGCCAACCCGGGCCAGCAGTCTGAACCAGTCTTATGTCAGTCTTATTATGACAATTTTGCGGCCGACTGCATGTGAACTGCATGTAGAATTGGGTAGGGACGCTAGGGACACGTCCCTACCAATATTCAGCTGCTACTGTGTATCAATACAACCGCTGTCCGTAGTGTTTAGTCATGGTTATGACACACAAAGGGTTAAATGTAGGTCTCTGCTAGAAGTCCCGCCTCTAACCTAAATATTGCTCCCTGATCGGCTGCCGGTTTCTCGCTAACTTACATGTGATTGGCTGTCCCCGTTGTCACTCCTTCTGCTTGTAAAAGCTACATGCAACCTGCTAGTTGGACCGGGCGAGAGGCAGTGCATGTTATCTGCAACTGCGAGTGCAGTTGTCAACATGTTCGGCATTTGTTCTTCCTGGGTCACGTCAGCTAGATGGATTTTAATATCAGTGGTGTCATTTACATTTGTGTTTGTGTCTGTTTGTGTGCGTGTGCGTGTACGTGTGTGCGTGCGTGTGTGCTGTATAGGATTTAAGGATGTCAAAGAAAAGAAAACTGGATATAAGAGACTTCTTTAGGAGTCAAAGTGTAAGTTACTTCAAGGGTGTATAGGTAGAGGCTCAACAATACAGATATTGAATAAAAGAGAATATTTAATGCCAAAGAGATACACTTTTTTAAAGTTATTTTTAATTCTTATTTTTTTTTTCATGTATTTGTGTAGAAGTGAGCAATGGTTTAAAAACAAATTAAGAAACTTTGTGGTGGAAATACAATAAAACCTCACATTCTAGATGATCATGTGATTTTATAATTATAAAATATAATTAATTAATAGTAAGTAATATTAATATTTAGTAAAAGTCTTTTTGCTCATGCAATAACTGTACCATCAAGCTCTATGATCATTGTATCCCTAATGTATCTGTTCATATGTCATGCATCAACATATTTTTGTAAGGTGACAGACAGCAGAGAGGCTGAAGGAGATGGAGGAGGAGAGGCGAGAGAAGGTAGAGGAAGAGAGGCAGGAGGAGGTAGAGAAGAAGAGGCTGGAGCAGATGAAGGAAGAGAGGCTGGAGGAGATGTAGGAGGAGAAGCTGAAAGAGAGGCTGAAATTCACAGGTGAGGTTAAAATTTATGATGGATATCAAGGGTGTAACCATGGTATAGATATTGGGTGGGTCCAAATGAGAGCCCTTCCCCTGAATTATTTTTTTTTTAAAGTACATTTCCCACAATTCTATGATATTTTATATATGAAAATTCGCACATTTAGAAGTTTTGAGGTCAACACTGACCATTTGAATTCACATGTAAAGGAATATTCTGTGAAATTGCATGGATTCCTACAGAATCAAGAGAAAGCTTCTCTTTAAATTCCCATTAAGTGAAAATCAATGTTTTTATCTCAAAGGTTTTGCTCTATATCTCACCTATATGCCAGTATCAGGCCCAATGTTACTAGTTTTATTTTCTGCTGACATGTAGGCCTAGGTTAAAACTAATGTTATCAAGCTGTTTAAGTTCTCATTCAAATTTCTCACCTGATCATCTGTATCTCCAGAGCATGTCCCTGCCTGGCCACTGCTTTCACCGTGCCTCTCCCTCTCCCTGTGTCTCTGTGCTGCCTACATTGTGACCAGATACCATTATTCTACCAGAAGAACAATGACTGACCTTGATGATCATTTTAATTTGATACATTGATTTTTCTGCTTGTGTTACTAGTTTATTTGCTTCAGCTATATAGTAAGTGCATAAATAACAGTGTACAATGTACAGTAGTGTAGCCCCTTTCCCACATGCACTGCTATTCTGAACTTATCTGGACATTACCTGGAGGAGCTGTATGTGTAACAAATGAGAGCAGTAACAGGGACGAGTTGATGTAGGAGCTTTTCTTTGTTGGAAAGAAGGTTTTAAGCTCCAACAAATAGCTTTAAATTACGTAAATGAACACCTACATGGCATTAATGAAAGAATATGAATGTACTCCTGTCACATAACTCCACTTACGTGACAACTTGACTTGAAAAAGAAGTCAATTTTCCTCTTCCTTTTTGGCATTCCTAACAAAAAGAATAATGATCATGTTGAATAATATCAAAATCAGTGTATGTTTCTAGAAAACTCTCTGTCAGTTACCATTAACTTTACCTGGCTCACCTGGCTTGGCCTAATTGTTTGCCACCTGGCTTGCTTAATATTAACATGCCACAAAGCAAGACAGAGTTATTTGCAGACAAAATTCTACATCATTAACGAGTTCCGTTTCATACCTCTGCTCTGTTCGCTGTCTGCAGCAGCGAGTGATGGCAGCTCTCTGTTAGCATGTAATTGTTTACTTTCCCTAGCAGCCGGGACTAGTGGGTTTGGTCAAATGGCTGTGATTGGCTTGATGGCTGTCAATCACTCTAACTTGACCAATGGGTTTTCATGTATGGGGGAGCTACTCAGCGTACTGAGGTGTGCTCCATTTCAGTATGCTGTTACACCGCGAGGGCGGGCAAACGGTTTAATAGAATGGGCGCAACCAGGGTGCGAACTATGTGGGAGCCAGGGGGGTCTCAGCCCCCCTTAATGAGACATGAGCTCCCCTGAAAACATGATTTATAAAATTTTAGGTCCCTATTGTAATTGGAAGGAAAGACATTTTCTTCTCCAAGTTTGACTGCAGTTTTGGATGCCTGAACATACCCAAAAACTCACCAAAGTTGGAATATACGTCACATCCGGCGAAAATTACGATCCTGCATTGTCACTGGGCGTGGTTGTGACCTGCGGGCTCTGTAGCGCCCCCTAATGTTCTTCCCTGCCTTCTACATGTGCATAGATGAACGAAATTCGGTACGCAGACTCCTCATGACCAGACGCACAAAAAAGTCGGGGGGGGCCCAAACTGTCACACCAAGAGGAAGTCAGCCATTTTGATGTGTGGCAGCATTTTTTTTCCAATTCATGCCTACTTTGAAAACTATCTTGTCCTAGAGCTTAAACACCACAGTCTTCAAATTAACTCAGTTATATTCTTCATGCCTTGAAGAACAAAAGTTATGGAAGTCATTCAGCTGCGACATACTTTAGTGGGCGGGGCGGTGGAAACCCTTTTTTCCCCTTGCGGTCAAACATCAAGGCTTCATAACTTTACCATACAATTTCCTATCCACACCAAACTGCTCATAAGTGTAGAGGCTGTCTCCCCGAATAAATCTCAGCATCAATACTAAGTCGGCCATTTTGCTTTTGGCCGCCATTTTGAAATATTGCCAATCTTCGTACTTAAATTATCTCCTCCTACAGATGTAACACCACCGACTTCACAGTCACTCAGTATGATCCTCTGACCTTGAAGATGAAAAGTTATGGAAATCTTTATCCTACGTCATACCTGCTGGCCGTGGCGGGGCCCGCCATAAAAATCCTTCGTCATGAAGCATCGAGTCCTAATAACTTCTTCATACAATTTCCTATCTCGGCCAAATCTCTCAGGAATCTAGAGGGAGTCGCCATGAATGGATCTGTGCATCAATACTGTGTCATATCCATGGCGCCACCCACTGGACGAAGGAAGTCAGACAAACATCATCCGATTGACATGACGTTCACTGCTTGTTTTCTCCCCGTCATGACATGCTTGTAACAGGTGAGTCGCAGTCCGACAACGCCGCAGCCCGACACGCGCGGACTGCGAGGGCCTGTTCATCACTGCTTGCAGTTTTAATTAACATATTTTCTGCTGTATACTGGGGGGGACAGATTGCCATTTTCTCAATATTGGGGGGGACACGACCCCCCCAAAGAATGCGTGGTTACACCCATGATGGATATGTTAGTCATGAGATTCAGCACTGTGAAAAATGTTAGTGTGATGATGATCTGAATAGCAATGCTTCACCCATGTGGCTTTAAAACTCTTCAAAGTTGCCTCCTTGTCTTTTATTAGTTGCTTTAACCTATAACATCTGCATGACGTGAAATTATGATTGAATCTCAAAATCAAACCTACTCCCTTGATGTTAACAAAGACCTAACCTAGCTGAACGAAGCGGAAAGTCACACAACCTCATTGCTACTTAACGTTAGCTTACTAGTAAGATGACATGATGCTACTACTACCTTAGCTAGCATGATTATTTCATGAATGCTCTGTGAATTTTAAAAATATATAATCAAAATGACATACCTTTCTCCTTTGCACATTTCTCCCGCTTTTCTTCTCTGTACTTTAGAAAGTGCGCTCCGGATGGCTTTTGCCGTTTCATTTTCCATGAACTGTAGCTGTGACCTGTCTACACACAGCCGACTTGCCAACTGCGCATCGGTGTGCACTAGCATGTTTGTGACGTGTAACAGCTAAAGGGGCTATACGTCAGAATCGTCATTTCTTTTACTTACTTTACTTTAATTCTCTATTTAAGTCAAAGTATTGTTGTAGATAGAGGGATGGCACAAACTGTAGAAAAGTAAATAGACATTATAATTATATTTTTTTCTCGCCACATATTTGGCGCCCCTCACTAGGTGGTGCCCTAGGCAAGCGCCTATGTCCCCTGCAATAAAACTGACCTCAGGTCAGTTTGAAGACAGGGGACTCAGTACGCATTGTAGGTGATATGCACAGTTCTGACCAGGACAATGACTCCTTGGACGAGAAGACCTAGCTGGCGCAGAAAAGATGTGAATTGGCAGAGTGAGAGACAGTTGAGCATCAATGGGTGAAAATGAAAATTATATCTTAAACTTTGCCAGGCATCAATTCATAGTTCATGATATGTTTGAGATAAGTGCATGTCCATTGACTTGAGAACTATGGATGGTCACACATGGATGCTGTGGATAAATAAAAGGAAATTTTCAAGAATTGCAGTATTTCCTCTTTAATTGAATAATAATTACATACAGGAATTACATACATTCAGAGCAAATTTGAGTCTGCAGCTAGCCTTGACCTCTACACTGAGAGTAGTGACATCTGGAAACTATTACTATGACAGAGATTGAGAAGAGAACCTAATCAGTTGTCAGAATCTACCTCTCTGTCCCATTCCAGTGACCCCTCTATAGTCTCAAGCTTGATTCACATCAAATCAGGCAGTGCGGATACAATGCAGGTTTTCCCATTAATTATAATGCGGGTAGTCTGTTTTTGACTGTTGCAATGGCTCAAAAGGAAAAACTCAGCTGGCTGTGCCAAGAAGTTGTAGCTGAGATTTGTAGAAACTCTGCTTGGCATCATGTAGCGATGGCCAATGACTGAAATTATCTATTTATCTATGCCCATGCATTGCACATGACCACAATATCTGTTGTGTGGACATATTGCGAAAGCAAAGTAATTTGTTGTACAAGAATAGAAGACAAAGTACAGACAAAACTTGTCAATAGCCTACTCCAACAAGCTATTTAGCTTGTGTTTGTATGATTGTGGCATTTATTAGACTTAAAAACCTAAGAAAGCTTGTTAAACCTAGTGAAGCCAGCTGTACTTTTCCCTGAAAACGTGTTATCCTCTTTAAGCAAGCTCGCATCAGTGTCTGGGCAAGGCAGTGTGGACAGGCCAGGGGTACACATGGTGGACTGAAACATTACTTGGTCTGACAAGGGGGGTTTTGCAATAGGGCTGCTCATGGAGGAGCAAGTCTGTCTGCTCTCTTTAGCCCGGAGATACTCTGGCAGGTGGGGTATCTGGATGGTAACACATTCTGATCTTTGATTTTGCTTAGTTTAGATTCAACGATGACTAATTGTTTCTCCTCCTTGGGTGAGCTAAGGAATGTAGACGGAGTGGTGCTCATAGATCCAAGGGTCTCGGACTTCCAGCTGTGAGTATGTTAAATGTTAGCAGACTGCAAGGCCACCATAAAGTACTAAACCTGAGTTTGACCCGCTCACCAAATGGTGGGAGATGCCTAAAACGTTTATGTTCCCGTAGAAGGACAGAGAGGTCACTTTGGGTACAAGACCTAAGGTTGACCGCAGCCAAGTTAGATGAGTCATGGGAGATGAGCAGGGAGACAGGTCAACTCCTCTTTTTGTCTATTGGATAATTTACCAAAGTGACCAATTAGGAGAAGTAGGTGTATACTGTAGAAGGGGCTTTCCTAAGATAGAAGGCTAGAGAGGATTTCTGGTAGAGCAGAGGGCAAAGCATTGGGCGCATGTAGGCGTGAGATCTGTTTCAATAAAGATTGCTCTATCATTCCACCCAGCCTTGCCTCCGCAGAATTCTTTTATCATCAAACTACACGCCGACACCTTTTGAGGAAGAGAGCCCAGAAACTACACAGGGAAGAGTGGCTTCGGAGGAGAAGCATGCATAAGAAGAGCCGCAGCAGGTCGGTCAGGAGGGACAGTGACAGACAAAAAAAGTTGGCATGTTTAAACCGTCTCTGTGCCTGACTTAAACTGTTAACTCATTAGCTTACATAACAACTGATCAAAGCACAGTGTCCATACCCCTGTGATGTTGCTGCCCATGGAAAACAGACTTAATTTTTGAAACCTTTAGATTTAAAAAGTAGATTTATCTTCACCCACCCTTCTAAACCTCTACAGCAGCAAGCTGTGGAGACAATCCACTAGAGGATTTAGTGATCTCTACAGAGAGGAGATGGGACAAAGAAAAGTTGCTGGGGTCTCGGGTGAGTGCCGACTTTAGTCAGAGGCTAAGATGAACACAAACACAAATGCACTCAAACACCTGTTGCTTACTAGCTTAAGCTTATGTAAAGTAAGGTACTCTGGCTATTTTGGACAAATAAACCTGCAAACAAATGTAACTAAACTAACTAACCAAATAATGCATATGATCCAGTTATCAGTCTCAAGAATCTACAGTCATGCCAGCAGGTCTTTTAAGCTGCGTTCAGCTACTCAGCAGCAGGTAATGTTTCTAACTTTCCATTGGATTCCACTGGTCAACCTTTTCCCTTCAAGTGCATTAGTGTTGACTGGACAGGTAAGAAAGCACTAATGCACTTTACAGGAAAGGTCATAGACTCCACCTGCTGAGGATACTGAGGATACCTTGGGAGGCATGGGGCACTCCTGAGGACCTTTTTTGACTCTGTTGTGGGATCAGCAATTTTCTGTGGAGGGTATCACGCTTGCTGACAGGAAGAGACTTGATAAACTAAACAAGAAGGCCAGCTCTGTCTTGGGATGTCCCCTCAACTCAGTGCAGATGGTGGGATAAAGGAGGACAATAGTTGAGCCACCTCCACTGTAAACAGTGTTGGTGGAGGACTGCTTCCCCTTCCTGAGGCGCTCGATGGTTTACCAGAATTTCTTCAAGGCCGACTGGTAGTCCTCCATGGCCTCCCCGAACTTTTCCCAGACCCAAGTTTTTGCTTCCACGACCGCCCGCGCTGCCGCACTCTTGGCCTGCCGGTACCCGTCAGCTGCGTCAGGAGTCCCCCGAGCCATCCAGGCTTGATAAGACTCCTTCTTCAGCTTGACAGCATCCCTTACTTGCGGTGTCCACCACCAGGTTCGGGGATTGCCACCACAACAGGCACCAGAGACCTTACAGCCACAGCTTCGAACAGCTGCATCAACAATGGAAGTGGAGAACATGGTCTATTCCAATTCAATGTCCCTGGCCTCCCATGGGATCTGGTCAAAGCTCTCCCGGAGGTGTGAGTTGAAGATCTCCCCGACAGAGGGTTCCGCCAGATGTTCCCAGCAGACCCTCACAATGCGCTTGGGTCTGCCAAGTCTGTGTAGCTTCCTCCCTTGCCAGTGGATCCGACTCACCACCAGGTGCTGATCAGTTGACAGCTCAGCCCCTCTCTTCACCAGAGTGTCCAAGACATACGGTCAGAGGTCAGATGACACAACCACAAAGTCGATCATTGACCTCCGAACTAGGGCATCCTGGTGCCACGTGCACTGATGGACACCCTTATGCTTGAACATGGTGTTCGTTATGGACAAACTGTGACTAGCACAGAAGTCCAGCAACACTTGGGTTCAGATAGGGGAGGCCGTTCCTCCCAAGGTAATACTGTCGCTGCCCATGTGAGCATTGAAGTCCCCCAGTAGAACAATGGAGTCCCCGGTTGGAGCACTTTCCAGTGCCCCTCCCAGGGCCTCCAAGAAGGCCGCGGGTACTCTATACTGCTGTTCGGCCCATAAGCCGGAACAGCAGTAAGAGATCTATCCCTGACCCGAAGGCGCAGGGAGATGACCCTCTCGTTCACTGGAGAGAACTCCAACACATGGCAGCTGAGCTGGGGAGCTATAAGCAAGCCCACAACAGCTTGCCGCCTTTCAGTGCGGGCAACTCCAGAGTAGAAGAGAGTCCAGCCTCTCTCAAGGAGTTGGGTTCCAGAGCCCAGACTGTGCATGGAGGTGAGCCCAACTATCTCTAGCCAGTACTGCTCAACCTCCCTCTTTCCCCCCCAGCGAGGTGATATTCCATGTCCCCATGGCCAGAGTCACCGTCCAGGTATTGGGCCGTCAGGGCCCTCGCCCATGACCGCCACCCAAATCACATAGCACCGGCCCTCCTCTGAACTCTCCTGCAGATGGTGAGCCTAATGGAGGGCGTGCCCAAGTCGCTCGTTTGGGCTGCACCCGGCTGGGTCCCATGGGCGAAGAGTGCACCAGGCGCTGGCCTGCGAGCCCCAACCCCAGGCCTGGCTCCAGGGTGGGGCCCCAGTGATGCCATTCCAGGCGACGTACACTTCCTCGATCTTAACTTCTTCATTAGGGGCTTTTTTCCACTTGTATTTAAAAAAAAAATAAAAAATCCTTATGTATAATGACTATTTTTAATTGTCTCTATTTTTGTTGTCCCTTTAGCTGCTAGAAATAATGCTGATTTCCCTGAGGTGGGACTAATAAAGGATTATCTTATCTTAACTAACAAACAGTTTGAGTTATGTCATCTAAACCTTACCTAAAAAATAAAAACCCAAGAAAGCCATAAGAGCAAATTGTTACTTTTCTTGACATCTATCCACTTTTCACACAAGCATGA
>NC_044188.1:30448226-30518088 GCF_900880675.1 Sparus aurata
ATATATGTATATATGTATATATGTATATAAATATGTATATATGTATATATATGTATATATATATGTGTATATATGTATATATATATGTATATATATGTATATATATGTATATATATATATATATATATATATATATATATATATACGTGTATTATTGAAGTCTCGATTCGATTACAAATCGATTTTCGATTATTAACGATTATCGATTCGATTTTAAATTATCAACGATTATTGATCTTCCATTTAACATCAGTCAGCTGCTGAATTATTTTACTTATCTTTTGAGTAACACCTCACAGCGCCTTCAATATTGTATAGTGTAACTGTAATATCAAAATTATTATTTTTAAATTTGTGTTAAATGTAGTGTTTCACTGTTAAAAGAAAGCTGCCAAGCTCAGCAGCCGGACTCATGTTAGAAGCATTGTCGGTGACGAGAACCAGGGCGTGTTTCTCTATTCCCCACTCGTCTGCCATTGCTTTGAGAAACTCACACATATTTGCGCTTGTGTGGCTATCATCCATAGCTTTCGTCTGAAGTACATAGGACATTAGCTTCCATTAACTGCTGACATAATGAGCTGTAACGGTCACATATGAGACTGTAGCTCTGGATGTCCAGGCATCGCACGTTATTGCTACCCTGTGAGCAGAGTTGAGGGACTCTTGCACGGAAAGGTTTGTCCCCTTGTAAAGATTTGGAATTGATTTAAGTGTGAAAAAGCTCCGGGATGGAATAACATATCTTGGCTCCAGACTGTGGACCATGTAGCGGAAGCCAGTAAGAGGAGTACTCCAGTTTGTATTACTATTTAAAAAAAAAAAAAAAGAAAAAAAATTTAAAATCGATTTTTGGAAATTTAATAATCGAATCATAATCGTCAATATCATAATCGCGATTAATCAATAATCGACTTTTTTCACCACCCCTAATATATACATATATATATATATATATATATATATATATATATATTCACCCCTAATATATATATATATATATATATATTAGGGGTGGTGAAAAAAGTCGATATATATATATTAGGGGTGGTGAAAAAAGTTGATATATATATATATGTATATAGACGTTGTGTAAAATGTAAATAAAAACAGAATACAATGATTTGCAACACTGCAACACGTTCCAAAAGAGCTGGGACAGCAGCATGTTAACACTGTGTTACATCACCTTTCATTTTAACAACACTCAATAAGCGCTTGGGAACTGAGGACAAACATTTTTGAAGCTTTGTAGGTGGAATTTTTTCCCATTCTTGCTTGATATACGACTTCAGTTGCTCAACAGTCCGGGGCCTCCGCTGACGTATTTTGCGCTTCATAATGCGCCACACATTTTCAATGGGAGACAGGTCTGGACTGCAGGCAGGCCCGTCTAGTACGTGCACTCTTTTATTACGAAGCCACGCTGTTGTAACACGTGCAGAATGTGGCACAGTATTGTCTTGCGGAAATAATCAGGGACGTCCCTGAAAAAGACGTTGCTTGGATGGCAGCATATGTTGCTCCAAAACCTGTTTGTACCTTTCAGCCTGTAGGGTGCCATCACAGATGTGCAAGTTACCCATGATGCCATGGGCACTAACACGCCCCCATACTATCACAGATGCTGGCTTTTGAACTTTGCACTGATAACAATCAGGATGGTCCTTTTCCTCTTTGGCCTGGAGGACACGATGTCCATGATTTCCAAAAACTATTTGGAATGTGTAATCGTCAGACCACAGCACACTTTTCCACTTTGCGTCAGTCCATCTTAGATGAACTAGGGCCCAGAGAAGCCGGCGACATTTCTGGATGTTGATATGGCTTTCGCTTTGCATGGTAGAGTTTTAACTTGCACTTGTAGATGTAGCGACGAACTGTGTTAACTGACAGTAGTTTTCCAAAGTGTTCCTGAGCCCATGTGGTGATATCCTTGACAGAATGATGTCGGTTTTTAATGCAGTGCCATCTGAGGGATCAAAGGTCACGGACATTCAATGTTGGTTTTCGGCCTTGCCGTTTACATGCAGAGATTTCTCAAGACTCTCTGAATCTTTTGATGGTATTATGGACTGTAGATGATGAAATCCCTCAATTTCTTGCAATTGTACATTGAGAAACATTGTTCTTAAACTGTAAGACTATTTGCTCGCGCAGTTGTTCACAAAGTGGTGAACCTCGCCCCATCCTTGCTTGTGAACAACTGAGCCTTTCAGGGATGCTCCTTTTATACCCAATCATGGCACTCAGCTGTATCCAATTAACCTGTTCACCTGTGGAATGTTCCCAACAGATGTTTTTTAAGCATTCCTCAACTACCCATGCTTTTGTTGCCACTGTCTCAGCTATTTTGGAACGTGTTGCAGGCATCAAATTTAACACGAGTGAGTATTTGAAAAAAACAAAGGAGTTTATCAGTTTGAACATTAAACATCCTGTCTTTGTAGTGTATTCAATTGAATTTAAGTTGAAAAGGATTTGCAAATCATTGTATTCTGTTTTTATTTATGTTTTACACTAATATATATATATATGTATATATATATATATATATATATATATATATATATATATATATATATATATATATAATATATATATATACATATATATATATATACACACTACTGCGGCAGGGATATTGTGAGAGACTCAGTGGATTTCATACGTACGGTATTTGTTTCACTTCAGAGAGTTTTGGGATAGGGAGGCAATTGTATTGGGGTGATAGACACACCTCATTTTGTGTTTTCCACGTAATGGTCTCACTGTGTACAGTGTGCCTTACATATTGGGGCCAATACCAAAAACTAAAAGACAACCCTTTTCAATGTTGCATCAATTTCAACATTCTGTGGGTATAAAAAGCTGGTATTGTCAGTAAGTCATTCCAAGTTCATCATTCAAACAGCCATGAACACAAGACGTCACTTAACGGACGAGCAGCTACACCTGGCCATAGCGCGCCTTCGGGTCGGTGGCAGGCAGTCAGATGTTGCTCGTGAACTTGGTGTGTCTCAAAGTGTCATCAGCAGACTTGCATCAAGACACAGAACTACTGGCAGAGTTCGTGACAGACCCAGGAGTGGAGCCCCACGAGTGACAGACCGCAATGATGACCAGTACCTAAGGACCTATGCACTGCCACACAGCTGCAGGCCCAGTTACGAGATGTGAAGGGTACTAGGGTTTCCAGACAAACCATTCGAAACCGACTCCACTGCTTTGGCTTGAATGCCAGACGACCGTTGCAGGTGACTCCACTGACACCAAGACACCGCCGTGAACGTTTGCAGTGGGCACAAGACCATGTGACCTGGACAATGCAGCAGTGGTCTACCGTCCTGTTCACTGATGAGTGTCGGGTCACCTTGCACAGAAATGATGGTCATCAGCGTTGCTGGAGAAAGCGAGGTGAGCGATACGCCGAGGTCCAACATGGTCCCCAGGGTTCCCTTTGGTGGAGGAGGTGCAACAGTCTGGGCAGGCATCACCAGTCAGCGCAAAACAGATTTTGTTATTGTCGATGGCTCAGTCACTGCACGTTCTTACCTCAGAGACATCATAGAACCCATCATCATCCCCCAATTCCGCCAGCACACCCCCAACTTTCTGTTCATGGATGATAATGCTCCACCACATCGTGCCAGAATTGTCACAGATCGACTTCAGGAAGTCGGAGTGCCTCATATGGTATGGTTAGTAATGTCCCCTGACCTGAACCCCATAGAGCACGTCTGGGACCAGCTGAAGCAGAGACTGGATGATCATACCCCACCCCCACGTGACCTGGCAGAACTGTGTGTAGCACTTGTGGAGGAGTGGAACGCATTGCCTCAGAACAACATCATGAGGCTAGTGAGGAGCATGAGACGCCGCTGTCAAGCTGTCATTGCGGCAAATGGTGGAAACACCCCCTACTGACATTGTCAATTTTTGTTATTTGTGGCTATCCTTGTTATTGTCTAAATGTTTGGGGTAATAAATATTAAACTAATGAAAATGGTGTTTCTTCTCATTCATTATTAGTAATATCAAAGGGAACTTTTACTTATTTCATTAAAATTCAGACCAAATAGGAAAAGCACTCATGTAAATAACAATATCCCTAACTTATTGTGAGTAGTGTATATATATATATATATATATATATATATATATATATGTATATATGTATATATGTATATATATATATATATGTATATATATATAGATAGATAGATATAAGGACTTGCCTCTGTATGTTGTTACAGATTGTTACTTGCAACACAATGGTAGGTGTATTCTGTCTCAGCCTGGTTACCTGGCAGAAAAGAGACGGAATAGGGGAAAAAAACAAAATAAGAGTGAACTTGCTTCCAATGCTCAACAGTCTAACTCATTCAAAACATACAATACTCAAATGTACTAATATGATACTCTCTTGATACTCTGTTTAAACACACAGGCTTTGGTTGTGTAAAGGTAAACACCCAATGTGTAGAGCAAAATAGATTGAAGGGAATGACAGAAATACAATCTGGTAATTATTTGGGTATTCTCTGATAATGGTTTCAATTTGTATTGCTTTCTGAGAATCTGCATAATAAATTCCTACTGTCTTGTGTTTCAAGGTGCTAATCAAACTGTAAATAATGACCTGGACACGGAGGAGGAAGTCTTGGCCCCGATATTCGTTATCTGGATATCTGATGACTACTACTGAAACCTCAAAACATTGGCCATTGCCCTCAACTGTCATTAGACGATAGCCAATTGGTTGAGGGATTGCTATTCTGACAAATACTCAAGTGTTTGATGCTCAGGATTGATTGAGTATTAGAGAGGACTGTGGTAGAGCATCTGATTTACTTGTCTGGTAGTAGTCAAAGATCTTGACCACAGCTGGCTTCAGGTTCTGCACTGGGTGCTCCTGTACAATCTCAAGGATGTGGTTGATATGTATGTCCTTTGATAGCTGTTGGAGAAAAACAGACAATGCAATCAGTAACTAATGTGTAGAACATTATTAATTGTTACTCACTGTGAATTCCTCTCACCCTCTGTAAGTACACGAGAATGTGATCTTCCTTTTGTTCAACACGATCCACCAGCTGGGCACCTTTGAGCTGTGAGGAGGTGATATTCAGCTGTGTCATCCCGTTGTTATGACATCAACAATAATAATGCAAATTTGAAGTGTAACTAACTACTAAAATAGCTTGCCCTCTTCAAAGACTGTGAGTCTGGGGCGAATCCTGAGAGCATTTTGATATCCAGGATCACCATGTTAGTAGTGCTCTCCTTTCCACTATATCTGTAATGCAAGCATAAAAATGTAATGTCACTGAGTTACATTTCATCCATTTCTTCAAAGATCTACTAGTTGCATGCAAGTTGCAGGGCTTTATCTACAGTAAAGATATGCTTGAGCAAAGTATAAACTAACCCTTCTATCATTGCTTTAATGTAGATCTAGTTGTTGATGATTACTTACAGGGACTTAAGCTTCAGAGTAAGTTTCGGTCTCTTGCGGGTGCAGTCAGCCTCTTGTGTAACCTCCACACTGAGGGTATCGACATCAGTAGGAGTTGGAATATTGTAGTGGAGAGAAATCTGGGAAAGGAAGGTTTAATATTCATAAACATGAACAAATGTGGTTTAAGTAACACTTTTATTTGCCCTGGCAATCAAGCCATTTACCATTGCTATCTGCAGGTATTTACCATAGCATTGAGCATAACGTTTCACTTTATGCTGATGACATTTCTATATCTTTTACTTAACCTTCACAAATATCTGGACCTGCTAAAAGGGAATTCCTGTGTTTTTAAATACGTGCCCTGTGTTTACATACTTTGGTGTGTAAATCATTCATAGTTACCAAATGTTTTAGAACTGGTCCAGTAAATCACCTAAGCTGGCAGCCGAAATATGGCTATTGGTTGCAACATAACCCTTTTAGGGCAATTCCAACTGTCAAAGTTAAGTTCACTTTAATTGTTATTCTGAAAACATTACAGAAAAAAATAGTATGGAGATAGAGCTTTTTGTTCAATGACAAGATCTGTTTTGTAACCAGAGGTGAGTTGCTGTAGGAAGACCATGGTGTAAATGTGAGTCAGAGCTGGAGAGAGGAGTTTGGAGTATACCTTAAAGACTACCCTCAAGAATTCATTCAAAAGTCATGGCTGACTGATTTTGATGATCTAAATAAGGCAACAACTGTTACAGCTCACCTCAAAAGATTTTACAGTGAGCCTTGTTACAAGGATCGTTTTATTTGACAAAAAGGTCCATCTCTATATGTGACCGGGGTACTGGGTAATCAGGGCCAGCTGTGTTTAATTCCCAGCTCACACACTAGGAGCAGGACAGGAGCTGTGTTGGTGTCCTTTCTGTTTGGTGAACAGAAAGGCTACGAGCCTGGCTGCAGCGACGGAAGCATATTGCACCGTCAGGCAGACACGACAGCAAGAGGTTGACCACAAACAATTGGGAGCCCGGTGCATGGTGCAGTTGTCAGCCGTTGTTTTAGTATTGTTTTATTTTGGTTTTATTGATTTTATTTTTTAGTTGATTGTAAACCTGAGCCGAAGCACTCTTTCATCTGGTAACAGTGGTTTGATTACGGGGAGACAGAGGCTGGGCATTGTGATATCGACTTTTATTTGCACGGCTTTATTTATATATTGATAAAGTGTTTTAATTGCATGGAGTGTGTTTTGTGTTACTTTTGTAGATGTCACCTTGCATCCAGTGTTTTTATTTTTTCATACTGTCTAGCTAAGTCTATTTCATCCATGTTGTCGTCTCCTAATTCTACCTCTATTGTAAATTAAAAAAAAGGAAAACATTTACTCTCCAACAGTCGTCCTCATTGCTACGGGCCTTACAAGGGGGTTTATAGTAGTTAGCCACAGCCCTCAGCTACTACATGTAGAAATAATTTCTCAAGGTGAGTTACCACAGTAAATCCTAAACTTTTGGTGAGTATCATTTACACACAAAACCTGAAGGAAGATGTTGAGTGCTGGCATCTTCTGCCTTTCTTCTTGGGTGGAATAATGAACACACTGAAGACATGTGTTTCTTAAATTTTTACACTTATTGTCAGATCACATAATCTTCTCAACATAATACCTTTTAATAACTGAAATAGTCAGATTTCACCCCTAATTTGGAAAGGAAACAGCCTACAAATAAAAGCATACTACAAGGACCCATTATGATAGAACAGGGTTCGTACTTTTTGAAAAAACCTGGAAAAGTCATGGAATTTGAAAATGTCATTTTCCAGGCCTGGAAATGTCTTGGAAACATAAATTCACCCCAAAAGTTTTGGAAAAGTCATGGATTATTTTTTTTTTTAAATGATAACATTTAGTAGTCTATAATGTTGATTTTAAAATTGATCAATAGCCTATTTCATATCGAACAGTATTGCGCATTGATCTGATCAGCCTCTGTTCTCGTCAGGTCACGTGACGTGACGTGTTGTGCGTAGCAAGCTGGTAGCAAGGTGCAGATCGGTGACAACATGCAATTAAGCTTGCGAAGATGCTGGGAAAATGCTGCTTAAACAATGTTTGGCTGCACAAAGAGATTTATAAATCATGGCTGGAGAAGACGGAGGACAAAGGCAAAGCCAAATGTGTTGTATGCAGGAAGACCTTTGATATATCTAATATGAGGGAGGCGGCATTGACTAGCCATGCGAAGGGAGCAAAGCACCATGCTGCTGTGGCTGCCCACGAAGCTAGCGCCATCACGAGCTTTTTCCTTACAACCCCCCAGACGGCCACTGTGACACTGCTGGCTGTTTGCAGCAGCAGTACCGCCACCTTCTCATTGAAACAAGGGACTCTTGTTTTTGTTTTTGTGCTAACTTCAGAAGTTTTATGGGCGCTAAAGGTAGCTAATGCTCACTTTTCATACAAGTCATGTGAAGACATTAGCCAGCTTTTCCAGGCTATTTTTCCAGATAGCCAAATAGCAACAAAATTTGCTTGTGGCGAACGCAAATGTGCATATCTGTGTACATTTGGACTGGTGCCCTACTTTAAAGGACTCACTTTACGTCGAGTGTCAGAGCAAAGATATGTCATGTTATTTGATGAAAGCCTGAATCACTACTTGCAGTCTAAACAGTAACAATAACATATACCTTACCTTATGTAAACTGGTATATCAATGTTAGTATAAACAAATGTTTGTTTTGTATAAAACCATAATGGGCTTGATGCACAGCTCCACTACTTTCTGAACTTCAGCCAGCTCCTCTATTTCCTGTCTTACATTATTAGACAAACTGATTAATCCAGGTGTGTCTGACCATTGTTGTGAGGTCAGATACACCTGGAATAATCAGTTTGTCTAATAATGTAAGACAGGAAATAAAGAAAGGAGCTGGTTTGAGCTCAGGAAGTAGTGGAGCTGTGCATGAAGCCCATTGTCATTAGATCTATTTTTTTGACATTTCCACGGTGGTATTTATTTTATTTTTTTTTTATATAGTTTTCATACATTTCATGCATACATTGATGTTTTAGAGGTCTTGTATTGTCATGGAAACTTGTTGCCAAGTCATGGAAAAGTCATGGAAATTTGTTGGTTAAAATGTGGATGAACCCTGATAGAAGTATGGCAAAAAATGCATATTTAACATTGGTGTGTTGTTGTGTTTGTGGTAATATATGAACTGTACATATAAGGAAAAATAGGGAGAGCTGCAGTGATGACTGACCTGCACTGAAGTACATGCAGTGCCCTTCACCTCCAGGCTGTGCTTTCCTGTCACATCCTTCAGCACCACCTCCTGGTAGAGCAGTTTGTTGTCCTGATTAACATCAAATATCAGCTGGCCACTGGGAGACTGGACTGTCACTCTGCTTGAACCCTCCGGACTGAACACCAGAGTTCCGTAGAGAGCCAGAGCCTGAAGAGCCACCACTGTGTCCTACGACAAAAAAAATATAAAAAGGACTTCATTAATTTCAGGTCTCTCTGAACAGGGCCGCCGCCAAGGAATTTGGGCCCCATGAAAAGAAATTGAATTGGGCCCTTGTATAGGCCGGCGAAAAAATTTGATGCTGTTTTATATAACACTATGCATTTTAATTATATTTTTGATCATTCCCATAATTGTGAAAAGAACAACATGACAGTTACTCGCAGACCGCATGCAGGTCTAATTTATCTCCACAACTACTCACAGGTCGCATTGGATTTGGGGTGAATTTGCTCCTCTGTTCCTACTGCAAAGCAGGGGGGGTGAGAGTCCCAAACTACTGACCAAACATTCTACCTTAGTGATAGTTGAATTTGAACTATATTTTATATACACAATCATATGCTCTTTTTTATTTCAGAACTGTCCTTCATACCTACCTCTATTAAATTATTAAATAGTGCAAGATAGTGTGTGTGTGTGTGTGAATGCGTGTATGTGAGTGAGAGATTCATAAAGGGACTGTGCAATAAAACTATGGTCTAGGGAAGTGCAATAGAATAATAGGAGTGCAATAAAATGATCAGTGCAATAGAATTAATGATGCTGTATAGGTATATGTGCAATAGGAAGAGTGTGTCTGTTCTGTGCTGATATGAATTTATGCTTTATGTAAACAGACTTCCTCTTGTTTTTTTTGTGTGTGTTCTGTGTTTTGTCATGTGCTATATGTGAACATGTGATGTAACTAACTGTTTTTAATACATAAAAATCATTCTGAAATAAATATGGATTATAGGCTATTTCTATTTTATAGGGGGCTGACAGACAGCTGCTGCTGCTGCTGATGCACTTGATGTATCTTTTTGAACAACATGTTTATTTCAATTATACTCTGCCTCGTTGATCATTATGTGAGAAAATAAATTGTGTTTGAATTTCTGTCATTAATAAATATTTCCTCTCTTTTTTGTAATGTTTAAAAGAGCAAGAGAGACAGAGAAATCCCCACAGACTCCCTGCAGTGATGCTAACTGGCATGTCATTGAACACAGTGTTTCTTACCTTCACTGGGACAGGGAGGGGGACAGTTATGGGGAGACTGGGCTGCTGCTGACTCATCTGTTGTTAAGTCTGCTAAAAGGGGCAGGGACAATGATTTAATATGAATATCATGCTAAACGTTTCCCTGTACTGATTAAATGTTGATGAAATGTAGGCTAACACTAGTCTGTTGCTAGCTAGCTTATTTTGATGTGGACCTTAAGCCAACAGGTTAATACCACTCACAGACTATAGGTTTCCCAACTTTTCTTGGTGAAAAACTGGGTTACAGATTGACACCCTTTCCCCTGTCTTTCCTCTCTCTCTTTCCTCTCTTTCATTTTTGGAAACCAGATTTTGATTTAGGCAACATAGTGATCACTGTAGTTCTGGCACATCTACTGACTGCAACTAAACACCATCACTGTTAAGTGCTCTTAAGAGTGTGAAGAAGTAACAGATCTGCCGTTACACCCAAGCTGCCTGTTTATTGTTTTGCAGAGATATCCACTTCTAAGCAGTCGGGTATGGATCATCTCCTCTTGTAATACCTTATATTATACAGTAAGTCCTCCTGGCCTGAAGGGTGATAGTGAGTCACTGTTTAGTTGTTATTGTGGCATTGCTAAAGCAGAGCTTAATGAGTTTTACTTTGACCAGCTGTATTCTTACTCTGCTGACAGTTATTAGTTGCCTTTATTCATGACAGATGACTGTATATTACAATATTTTTTCATGGAGTTCAGTTAAAATGCTTTCTGCCTGATTTGCAAGGAAAAACTTGCAGACGTAAAGTAATGTCAAACGTCAATACTTGACTAAACACAGAGATCAATATGAGAAGTACCAGGGAGACGAGAGTAAACAACGAACCAAGCATCTACATACAGGACAATCGTCTCAACAAGGTCTTTTCCATAAAGTGAAGAATGTTGTGAGTGAATTTATTGCCAAAGCCAGAAAGCCATTTACCAAAGGGCCATTTATGAAGGTCTGCATGTTGCAGAAATTCAATATTCAATGTAAAAAAAAAGAGCTTGTTCAACAATATCTCTTGATCGGAAAACTCATTGGCAGAGCGGATTAACTAGTTACCAAGTGACATTTATAAACAGTTACGGGACATGACGTTTCACTGCATACTCTGTAGAGTTTTATGAAAGCACAGACTGGACCAAAAATGCACAGCTAGCTATTTTCATCAGGGGTATTAATGACAAATTCCAGGTGACAGAAGAGTTGCTGAGACTGTGAGCTAAAACTAAATTCAGAGAGGCACAAGTGAAGACTACATGACAGTGTCAGAGAGAACTCCCCTATCCATCCTGCCTTTTTGGAAACACGTATCTGTGTGAGAAAGTGTTTCTCGACTACAGTATCAACTTTAATAAATGCGAGTACAGGTCCAGGCTTACTGATGCTCATCTTGAAGCTGTACTTCAACTGTGTTTCAACTGTGAGCTCCATCAGGGCAAATGTAGCTCAGCTGTGTGAGCAGAGGTGCTGCCAAGTTACTGACAGGAAATAAAGTACAAATCTATTCAGGGATTTAATTTGTTAGTGCAGTGCAAGATTTAAATAAGTTATTTAAGATATGAGGAAAAAAAGATTTGCAATAAAAAGATAAAATACAAAATATTGTGCCTTGTTGTAGTGCAGGAATGCTGATGCGGCCCACATACAAGATAACAATACCAGCAGTGGCCCCTAGCTCATTTGAGTTAGAGACCCCTGCACACTACATTTGAAATGCCACATCAAATTTAATCTAAATCCGGTAAAAACAGCCAGAAAATGGTTAAGTTTAAGAGGCCGTTGGGATTGAGAGGAAAGTCACCTGGGCTGAGCTTTGAAAAACCAAGCCACACTGCATCCAATTTCTCATCCAGGCAGTGTACACTGTACTTCCAAAGTTGCACACATTAGGCAACGCGAAGTCACTTGCACACTTTGTTGTGCTCCAGCTGTGGAATCCCGGAGCACAGCCTCTGTGGCTATTCAAAGGCACTTGGTACCAGACCGGTACCAGTTGTCAGTGCTTGTGAGCAGCTAAGACCCAGCAAAAGAACAGCCGCAGGCATCCTGACTTCTCCAAGGGACTGGTGGTTGTTCGTGGACCCTGACAGGCAGCTGAAGTTTCCCAACCATTTTATAGCCACTGCCCTTCACCAGACATTGTCCTGGTGTTTAAGTCAACCAAGCAGGTTGTGCTGCAGAACCCGACAGTGCCAGAGAGAGATCATTTGGGAGAGGCCTTTGAAAGGAAGCTTGACAAGTACAAAGGACTGCTCAGCAACTGCAGGCTGGATGGAGAGCAAAGTGTTTCCCAGTAGAGGATAGATGCAGGGCATTCACAGTCTGATCTTTAGCCAGAGCCTTCAGACTTTTGTGAATTAAGACAGAGGAAGAGGAGAGACATCCATATTGGTAGTTTAAGTAGCTAGCTATCTGGACATAAGCTAGGGTCTGATCAGCCCTGGCTGGATCACACTGGGGAGGGTGTATGATGTAGAAAGACCTCAAACATCCCATGATTTTGGAAACATCACTGAAGATGTGTCTAGATGCCTTAGTAGATGTTTGTCCAAAGTTTCACAAAGGTCTAGCTGTTTTTTTGACATTTTAATGAAGACGTCTTATATCTTTAACTCAGAGTCCAGCATTACACTATTTAATCTGTACCTGTGTGGAGGAGAAGCCTCCGTAGTAGTTCTGCTGCCCTGTGAGCCATCTGACAATCGGTGTGGCGTAACCCAGGTCTTCAGCAGTAGGAGAGGCACTGAGTTTGGCCAACAGCACATAGGAGCTGATCTCCACAGACAGAGAGGCTGACGTTTCTGTTGCTGTCTGAGACCAGTGGAGGAAACCGCCTACAAACAGAAAAAAGGCACAAGGTGAGCTAAATCTACAATAATGTTGCCTCAATGATTTCCCTCAGGAGGATGACTCACCTTGTCTTAAGGCAACAGTGTCTAGGTGCTCCAGAAGGTGAGCACGGGCCTCCATGTCTCCTGCCAGGGTGAAGACATATGCTAGCAGAGCAGTGGTGTAGGTATTACTGAGATCACTCATGGACTCCCTGAGGCATGACAGACTCTGTTTTACAACGGCATCCTACAAAAGATTTTTTTTTTAAAAACATCATAATAAATAAATGTATCATCAACTGGATTTATTGATCAAAACACAGCATGTTTCTTCTGTTTCATGATTATTTTGTGTTAGAATGTTGTTTGAACAAATTCTTGTATTCAAGTAAACTTTGGACAAAGAGTTCAATGAATGGATACTGAACAAAAGGAGAAAATTTATTTTATTTATAAAAGTTAAATGTATCAAAAAGTATACTAACTATGTTTTATTCATTATTACCTATGTCAAAGTTTACATTTCAAACACCATTAGCTGTTTGTACGGCCGAAACTCTACTTACATTTGCAGACGTATTCATCTCCAGGAAGGCAGCAGTTATGTAGGCACTGAGAGTCACTTCATCAGACACTCCACCCTGTAGAAATTGAGCATCGTACAGATATTATAACGCTGTATCTCCAACACTCAAGAGCCCAAAGTTATTTAAGTTATTTAGAGCACTGCTTACATTCAGATGGACGATGGCAGTGTTTCAAAGTGAGTACTAAGGCATGAATAGTTGATGGGGGTATGGAAATGTACATGTCTAATCTTCATCGGTTTCAGTTATCAGCAGCTAGTGATGATGATGTTGACTGATTTTCCTTTGTAGAATACGAAACACTACAGGGATTTTTCACCTTACTTTCATTCTGTTGTTGAAGAGATTTCCTGACTGTTCAAAACAGCCATTTTCGCGTTGTTTTCTCTCCAGCCAAGTCTTTGACTCCTCAATCTTTGTTGGGTCGATGTAGATGAAAGACTGGGCTTTGGCGAAAGATCTGAGCACAAAAGCTGTCAGCCTGAGGATATTACAACAAGGTTAGACATCAACTGACAGGATACGACACCAGGACGCACTTGACCTGTGTAATGTCTCATGACACTAAAAAACAAAACACTAAACATTCAAAAAACAAAAAGGATTTTTGTTTTCACATGTAAGGAATTTGGAACGATTATTCAGGCAGATTTTCCACCAGTTCTCAAGTCATTAACACAGAAAAAATCAATTAAGATCAGAGTTAGAAACTGGAATATTGACTTGCCCCTGACTGCTTACACATCATGATTCACATCATCAATTCTATGCTTTTAGTATAGTTTCCTTTTCTTGAGGTCAGCTGTATTTCATTGATAAGAGATGGTCAATGTTGCACCTGTACAAATCCTATTATATATGGATGATTGATTAGTAGTGTCCTCACCAAGTGTTCCCTGCTCCTGCACCAAATGTGCTATAAGCACCGTCAGAATGTTTGTAGTTCAGCTGTCTCTGGTAGCCTGAAGAAGAATAGAAACCAGTATTTAGGCCATTAGTGATTCACATATTGACACGGAGGGAAATTTGTTGATGATGTCTCTGTCAGTTTAAATGTACAGACAAAGAAAAACAACATTTTGGGGAATATTTTGCCTTTATTGGACAGCTGGAAGTAGAGAGATGACAGGAAATGATAGGAGAGAGGGGGAATGCAATGCAACAAAGGTTGCCCCACTGACCTCGGGATTATGTTTGGGATGCTGTCAAGTGATAAAACACACCAGATCTCCTGCTAATATAGTTAGCAAAAAGAATCTGACGCTTACAGATTGTATATTTTGCACATCTTAAGGGATTATATATCTCTAAACAAACAGAGACTCACCACTGGTCAGGTAGTTGGTAGACTTCTCTGTGATAGCTGGGGTCAGCTGCTGTGTATTTCTCAGGTACTGGAGGATGTAAATGTTCGGGGCCAGAAGTGCCATATTCTGCTCACCACATCCGTATGGCATTCTTAGCAGCCCATCCAGGTTCTTCAGGGCTCGGCCCAGAATGTCACCTGCACAAAAACACTGACTCGCTAAGCAAGAACATGTAACTAACCTGACACACATAATACAAGTGTGTGTTATGTTGCTACACCACCCATAAACCAAATTCTGAAAAATTCAGATCAAGCAGATTTAATTATGTTTTTCTTGAAATTGGATTTGTCATAGTTTGTGTTTTTGGTTTTGTTTTTCCTACTTTATTTTGAAGCTGTTTCCTCATTTGTCATGTTTTGCTCCTCATTTCCTTCCTTTGTCATTTGCCCCGCCCTTTTAACTTCTCACCTGTATTCTATTAATCACCCTTGAGTAGTTCAGTCCTTGTCTTCTCCCCGTGTTTTGCCCTTGTGTTATAATGTGCTAATACGGCTACTCCTAGTCTGGGGCAATAGGACTAATGTTGTAATATTGAGAGAAAGGCTTCAAGGGAGGTAGTACTGTTAAATTTCGAGATTGAGTATGGTTAAAACCAGAGATTAACCAATTACTTGGGCTGTCTAGCTATAGAAAAATCAATTACTACAAAGCTTTGTGATTAATTAATCAAAATGAATCACATATGCCAATATGTTTTGGTCAAGGAGTGAATCAATGAATGAATAGATATTCTAAACGAATATAGGAAGTGCTATTTTAAGTTGAAGTACTCTGATGGTTTGAAGCTCCACTCTAGTGTGTTTTGGTATGATCTTTCCTGACAATGTTTTAGAATTTTGGGTGAATAACTTCTACTACAGCAGAATCTTGTATGTCATCCATGAAGCTTGGCTTCTGGTTTCTTAACAGTGCTGTGGCTTCTCTTTAAGAACAAGGGAGTGTGTGGAGAGTGACAGAGCAGACAGCTGTTAGCCACCAGAGGAGACATAATGTTTGGCTGAGAGGTTGTCTAGTGGCAGTAAATGTACAGTTCAAGTTACTGTTTAACCATGAATAAACTCTCAGTTAGTAAGTGTTTGGGTACCTTTATACTCACAGTAACAATTTGAATTGATATCTAAACTTAAACCTAAAAGCTCCGTTTAGTGGCCAATAAGGCAATCACAAATGTGCCAATGAAAACTCTGGCCTGTGGACAAAAACCAAATCTCTGCAGCAGGCCCTGGTTTGGAGAGGTGACCATGACCACTGAGCAGAACTGTCATAATTTAAGCTGGTTATTTCCTGTTTGATTCTGAAGTTATATCCTCCTGTGTTACATCTCACTTTCCTTTTCCTCCCTTTGTCGGTGGTCTGCCTCTGGGATTGTCTACCCCTCCGTAATATGTTCACCTGTGTCATATTAGTTAATCAGCACTTTATAGAGTGTATATAGTCTGTGTGCTCCCTGTTGTCTGTAGCCACATTTCCATAAAGCATTTTATGCTTATTTTGAAGAATATTGCATAAGAATTTTTTTGGAAATGGTATGATTTGAAAAAACGTCCTCTAATTTGCAAAAAGTTTGCACATTCATTTGAGGTGGTTTTTGTGTTTTGCGAATCAGAGTTAATGAGCAAAATGTTTGAAGGAAACAGATTTGCCAAATAAACTTGAACAAACGAATGAACATTCAACTTACAAGGCTGATCAGCTGTTTCCGCTGTCTACGAAAAACATGTCCGTAGGCACGTCATGTCGTGACAGCATGCAACATGGCTAATGCTGGCTGACATTCGTGAACAATTACAACTTGCCCTATGTGTCTTGTATTTGGGGCCTATCCTGTGTGTTCTGACAAGAACAATGCAGGTGTAAGAAGTAATTTAGACTGAAAAGTAACTAATACTCTAAAGTGTTATTTTAATACCAGTAGCTTTGCTTGAGTAATTGAGAAATATTTCAGTAATGTTGCTGTAATTGTGGTTGAGTTCAGGATTTCAGTCTCTTTCCACCACTGGTTAAAACAACAGTAATTCATTTATTAGTTACCCAGGACTGATAGTGTAGCTCGGGCAGATCCATCAATTACGTTCTCTGGGAGTTCTATGTCTATTTCCTCGGTCAAAGCTTCATCTGCGTGCAGAGAAAGAGAACAGACTGAAAAAAAAGATCAGTGTCACGAAGTGGATCCATCCATTCATCCATCCATCCATCCATACTGACCTTTTGGACAGAGCAGCCAGTTGTAGTTCTTCATCATCTCAGTTCCCTCAGCCTGAGAGGGAAGAAAGCGATGACTTCTCTTAGTTTCTATTTTCTATTTCATACAGTGCAGACATGGTTTCTTTGTCATCTTTTGTTTAGGTACCAACCTTTACAATGAGAGATCGTGTGACCACATCAATACGACCTCTTTCTGGCACGCTCACAATCTCGTTGCCACACAAAGCGTGGGATGCTACAGCCTCAGCAGTCACAGATACATTCACAGCCCCTAAAAAAGTCCATATAGCATGAAACACCAGTAAAAAATCAAATATTCTAGTGTGAAAAAATGTGTCACAGATTTCATAGAGATTAAAAAAGGGGAACGCTGGGGACATTTCGACATTTTACCCTAGTGTGGATGAAAGCTTGACCCTTACCCAAGGCTGAGGGAGCCATGGTCCAGCTGAGGGTCTTGCGCTCACTGCCACACAGACAGGATGTGTACTGGTTACCAGAAAGGGGGGTGAGGGTGTAATCTAAGGAGGGTGCTGGAGTCACAGTCACCTGTTAAATGGAGACATCGATTTATATTTTTAGGTTGTCCTCAACAGAAAAACTGTGAAAGCAGCTTATTATCACCCATATTTATGTATCCTGTTTGCTGGTGACCTCCATTTTCTGCAATATTATTTTTAAGACAGCAAAGGAGGAAGTCAAGTGGTATAAAGGCTGAAAAAAATCCACATATGGAGGAGGTTAGGGATGGATGGTCAGGTCAAACAAAGCAGATGACTCTCACCCAGGAGACCGCTGTTAGTGTCTCATGTGAAAGCCAACGGTCAGTAACTTTAACATACAACCTTAAGTTACATCAAGTTCATAACATATCCGAAGTTACTTACATAATGTAGGTACATTCATGACTGAAGTAACCTAGTCACTTTAACTGAATCAAGATGTTTTCCTAAACCCAGCCAAATAGTTATCTTACAAAAATATTACCCAAACAGTGAGCATACAGTGAATGACCATTATGCCTGTTGGTGATATACTGCAACAGTCATGTTGTTTTTGGGAACAGTGATATATGTTGTTTTAAGGAGTCATTGTCAATGACAATTTAGTTGTTTGGGTATGAGAATGTGTTTTATGACTGGGAATTTATAGCATGCGGAGAACAATTGTGCAAAATGTAGCACAGCACAGCACACATTTAACAATTCGAAGCTGGATCTTGGATTTTTATTCTAAATAAATCATGCATCAAAATATAAAGTATTCTGTAAACTAAACTAGTTAAGAAAATAAGGACAATCCCAAATGTTTACCACAACCCGTTGTCATGATTGAGTTGTGCAAATACGGTAAACATAAATATGGTAAACATGTTAGTGTTGTCATGTTCTCATGCCGACATTACATTTAAATGCACAATATCTGGTTTCTGCATTTAAAGGGTCTCTTCATCGGAAAACAAAACAAAAGACTCATGGGAGGGAGGGCTGTATGTTGGTACAAAACTCAACAAAATATAGAACAAAGTCTTGTTTGGACATTATAATGCAGAAATGTTCCAGATTCTATCTTTAATTAATGTAAAAGCATTGATTACCATGATGCAGCTGGACAGGTAGTTGAAGGTGGTTGCCTTGAGTTCAAAGTGCTCCCCCTGAATGATGGAATAAGGCAGGCTCAGCTCAAGGAAAAAGGGTTGGAACACTTCAATCTCTTTACGAGGGGCCAAGCCAAAACCCTGAGGCGACAAACAGAAAGCCTCTGTCTCCCAAGTGGTGATTGTGTCTGGGACACTGAAGGGCACGTCCTTCGTTCCAGACTCTCTGGATGAAAGAATACACACATTCAGTAAGCTGGAAAAACAAACTTACATAAATCAATTTTAATATTAACTAAACTAGTGCATTGCCCGTAGGAAATATGTGTTCCTATAGAAAAGTGGGAGGTTAAGAAGCTTTTTCATGGATGGTCAAATGAGGCTGTGTTTGAAGGTGGGACATCAGGGATATTTAGGTTTGTTGTGAAATCCGATATTCCAGGGTATAATTGGCCCTTTTTGACTATTTTTGATTTTGCCATTATATTTCACCCTAAAAACTATTTACTTGGTGTCATTATTTTCAGCACAACCTCACATGTGTGACTGTACAGTTATTTTTTCATTTTTACATACTATATTAACACAATGGACCTAAAATCACAAAAAAAACATAAAATCCGAGTAGGAAAAAGTTAGATTTTTTTACTGTGAAAACCACAAATATGTTTTAAAAAAAAACATTGTTTATTACTTATAATGCAAATATAAATTGTTGTTTGCTAAATATGTGCATACATTTTAAAGATTTACGAAGTTACATGTAACTATTTACATTTAGATGCAGGCAATGCTCAGGTCTGCCTGAGCTCCTTCCAGCTGAATGAATAGCTGCACTGCCTGCTCCACATTCAGCAGTCTCCTAATTGTTCTGACTCATTAAACAAAAAACCGACTCCACTACACACTACACCAAACACTACATAACACACTAACTATACACTCCAAACACGCTAAATGTCACAAATCTCTCAACTCTCAATACAGCTGTCTGTACACCGACCGTTGTTGCCTGTCAATCATCCGCCTTCGTCCCTCCCACAACTTCCTGTTCCTCAACAACCAAACTTGCTGCTTGGACACTTTCGTGACAAAAGCCTGTTTTTACCGTTTCTTCCTGCACCAGACACAAAGCAAACGTGACGGCAATGTTCGCGAAAAAGCTCGGCGGACATTATTTACCCTAGGTCCGGTTTTGGACGTGCCGGTGGGTCCGGTCCGTCGACTCGGAAGGTGGGCCTTGTAGGTTGGCTAGCGGCTAGCAGCTAGCTACACACGAACATCCACAGATTCCGATTCCACTTTGTTGTCCGCTCGTCTCTGGATCTCCTCAGACCCGAACAGACTCAGTCCGGACTTCGTTTAGTCTCATTAATCCACAACAGTCAGTTTAGATGCACAGAACAGAACGGAACGAACTGCAGGCAAAATCCCGGTCCAGCTCACGCTGCTGCAGGTATAAATCCGCTTGTTTCTTAAGGTATGTCGTAGGCTTGAGCTCTGCATTGATGGTGTGCACGTGACTGTGGTGGCTCCGGTGGACAATGCTCCCAGAATTTGTCAAGCATTTATGAAATAATTTATTAATGGTATCATTGCAGTCCAAACAAATGCGAAGTTGCACACCCTTGAACCACGCAGCAGCCATGTTGAAACTCTCAGGTCAGTCTGATCCTGATCCGCAGAGATATTTGAGGCATACACACACACACAGACAGACAGACAGACAGACAGAGATTCCTTGCTTTTATAGAGAGATGTGAAGGCTGTAGCTCAGGAGGTAGAGCGGGTCTTCTAATAATCGGAAGGTAGCTGGTTCGAATCGAGGAAGATACTGAACCCCAAATTACTCCGGATGAGCAGCTGGCATCTTGCATGGCAGCCTCTGACATCAGTGTATGAATGTGTGTTTGAATGGGTTAATGTGACAAGTGCTGTAAAGCACTTTGAGTGGTCAGTAGACTGGAAAAATGCCATAGAAATGCAAGTCCATTCACATCTATCTATAAATACAAGGAATCTCTGTGTGTGTGTGTGTGTGTGTGTGTGTGTGTGTGTGTGTGTGTGTATGTGTCTGTTGGTCAAATATCTCTGCGGATAAGGATCACACTGACCCGAGACTTTCAACATGGCTGCTGCGTGGTTCAGTGGTGTGCATCTAAGCATTTGTTTGGACTGCAATGATACCGTGAATAAATTATTTCATAAATGCTTTACAAATTCCGCCGAGCATTGTCCACCAGAGCAACAGAGATGGACAGAGTACTCGACCCCAGTACTTGAGTAAGAGTACAAATACTACTGGTCAAAATTTACTCCGTTACAAGTAAAAGTAGCTCAGTCGACATGTTACCCGAGTAAGAGTAAAAAAGTACTTGCTTTTAAAGGTACTTCAGTATCCAAAAGTAAATGCTTTTAAATTTACTTTAAGTAAAAGTAAGAGTAAGAGTAAATTTCTTATAATTTTTTCTAAATGAATTTAAGGACCTTTTAAGTCTTGTTTCTGAGAATTAACTCTTTGAAACCACCTGCACTGATGTGCTTGGTTTTAGGACCACAATGTTATATAAAGCCTGCAGAAACACCTATAAAAACAAATAAAAAGAATGGGATCACAGGAGGACAGCAGATGTTGCAGATGCAGATGTTTATTAACAATCATTAAAACTGTAACCAAATGAACCTGCACCGTCCAACTAACTCTCTATCATTTAGCTAAGTTGGGAACTGGAACCCCCTCAAAGACCAATGTTGTCCCCAGACCACTGGTTGGGAATCACTGCTTTACAAAAAACTACATCTGATGCAGCCATTGTCGCAGTTTTGCGTTGACAAACGCAGTCGAGTGCGTGGCTACTTTGGTGGTATCCTTATGGGGAGGGATGACATATTTCCGCTTTTACGTAGACCCCAGTGGAGAGCGTGCACTGTGATAGGTTTCCTTCTTTGACAAACATAGCTTTTGTCCAATAGTATTTTAGGAAAAAAAAAAAAAAAAGAGCTGACCTGAAAGTAACGAGTACTTTTCAGCCTTCCTAGAAATTAACTCGAGTAAAAGTAAAAATATTTGTCTTGGAAATGTATTCAAGTAAGAGTACCAAAGAAATCTAATACTCAAGTAAAATACAAATCCTCTGGATATGTACTTAAGTACAGTACTCAAGTAAATTTACTCCATTACTGTCCACCACTGCAGAGCAACCACAGTCACGTGAGGACCAGAGCCAATCACTGCACACCGTGGCCACATGCGCACCAGAGCCAATCACTGCAGAGCTCAAGCCCACGACATACCTGAAGAAACAAGCGGATTTATACCTGCAGTGGCGCAAGCTGGACCGGGATTTTGCCAGCGGTTCGGTCCGTTCTGTTCTGTTCTGTTCTGTGCATCTAAACTGACTGTTGTGGATTAATGAGATTAAACGAGTCCGGACCGAGTCTGTTCGGGTCTGAGGAGATCCGGAGACGCGCGGACAACAAAGTGGAATCGGAATCTGTGGATGTTCATGTGTAGCTAGCCGCTAGCTAGCGGCTAGCCGCTAGCTACACAGCTCACCTCCCGAGGCGACGGACCAGACGCATCGGCATGTCCAAAACCGGACCTAGGGTAAATAATGTCCGCCACGCTTTTTCGCGAACATTGCCGTCACGTTTTCTTTGTGTCTGGTGCAGGAAGAAACGATAAAAACGGGCTTTTGTCACGAAAGTGTCCAAGCAGCAAGTTTGGTTGTTGAGGAACAGGAAGTTGTGGGAGGGACCTAGGCGGATGATTGACAGGCAACTATGGTCGGTGTGTAGACAGCGATATTGAGAGTTGAGAGATTTGTGACATTTAGCGTGTTTGGAGTGTATAGATAGTGTGTTATGTAGTGTTTGGTGTAGTGTGTTTAGTGTGTAGTGGAGTCGGTTTTTTGTTTAATGAGTCAGAATAATGAGGAGAAGCTGAATGTGGAGCAGGCAGTCCAGCTATTTATTCAGCTGGAAGGAGCTCAGGCAGACCTGAGCATTGCCTGCATTTAAATGCAAATAGTTACATATAACTTTGTACATTTTTTAAATGTATGCACAAATTTAGCAAACAACAATTTATATTTGCATTATAAGTAAAAAAAAAAAAATGGTTTGTTAAACATATTTGTGGTTTTCACAGTAAAAAAATCTAACTTTTTCTACTCGTATTTTATGTTTTTTTTGTGATTTTAGGTCCATTGTGTTAATACAGCATGTCAAAATGAAAAAAGAACTGTATAGTCACACATGTGAGGTTGTGCTGAAAATAATGACACCAAGTAAATAGCTTTTAAGGTGAAATATAATGGCAAAATCAAAAATAGTCAAAAACAGCCAATTATACCCTGGAATATCGGCTTTCACAACAAACCTAAATATCCCTGACGTCCCACCTTCAAACACAGCCTCATTTGGCCATCCATGAAAAAGCTGCTTAACCTCCCACTTTTTTTATAGGAATACACTTTTCTTACGGGCACTGCACTAGTTCCATTAAAAAAAAAAACTATTTGAGAAGATGAGTTATTGTGTAGGATTAATTGTACTATTGTAAATAGCTCTTCAAAGTAGTTACTCTGACCTCAAATATCCTGTGTAAATACTTCTACATATTGTGTTTTTGAGGATTTAGATATTCAGACACTAAATGAGAGAGTTACAGAATATATTTCTTATTATAGAGAGCATAACTCTAAATATGATGCTATCTTTCGGAATAATACTTTTGTCAAAACATAAAGTGTATATTTTGATTAATAACATACATTACACATTACATCAATTATTTGTAATCACATGAGGTAAAATAATAATAACAATTATTATTATAGCTGCTGTGCAGCGATGGGTCGGGTCCGGGATATTTTTGGCAAATTTAGGCAATTCTGAGCAACAAACAGGAGAATAGGAAGACAAGACAGTTGACAACAATGTTCATTTTGGACCACTTGAGGCTTGAACTCACAACTTCTGGAACCAAAGACTTTCATCTATCACTCAGAGCTAATTGGCAAGCGGCAATACAACAGTGGCTTCACAAATTGACTAAGCCATTCACTGTTGTGCAGGCAGATTTGAAACCACTGTAAAAAATTCAGTTATCAAGACAAAAATCTGAAAATACACATATTGCAGCATGGAGATGTTGGTAATTAAAAATGATTGATTTGCTCCATAAGTGAATAACTGATGTTTAAAAATGCTGCTTGCATTGACTGCAATTATTCACATGAGAGCAGAATTCAATGTTCTCAAAAATTCCGTTTTTTAGGTAAAATTCTGATATTTGTCAAACATCATCTACCATGACTCTAAAAAAATTTCAATTTTGTCATGAACATTGAAGATTTATTTATCAATTTGCAGGTATATGTTTACAGTAGTGTTCACAGTCAAACATTTTCATGCACTGTAGGCTAAAATTGTGGGAGGAGATAGGTTTTTATAAGTTTTACAGTTTAAAAAAAACAGTGATGGACTTCATAATTTTTAATAGGTTTAAATGTACAAAAGTTTCTTTAGTATTGGGGCTACAGTTTGATGAAAGTGTGAAGTTCTAGCAGGTTGATTTGTTAAGAATTTTGATCTGTGATTTGTTTTTAACTCTAAGTGTTTTGCTTCATAAGAGAAAATCTGATGTTCAAAAATGCCACTCTTACATTGACTCCAGTTGTTCCCATGAGAGCAGAATTCAAAATGTTCTCAAAAATTCAGTTTTTGAGATAAAATTCTGTTATTTGCCAGACTTCATCAACCATGACTCCAAAATATTCTCAATTTTTTTCAGGAAGATTGAAAATGTATTTAGCAAGGATTTGATAGTATATGTTTACAGTACTGTTTACAGTCAAACATTTTGATGCACTGTAGGCTTAATTTTTGATCAATCAAAAATCAGAGAAACAAGTTTTGTGGAGGACGGTCTGAAGATGCTCTCTAGCAAGTTTGATGACAATTGAGCAAAAATTGTGGGAGGAGATAGGTTTTATAAGTTTTACAGGTTTTGAAAAAAACTGAGTGATGGACTTTATAATTTGTAATGAGTTTAAGGGGACTAAAGTTTCAGCAGTATTGAGGCGACAGTTTGCTGAAAGTTTCAAAACTGTAGCATGTAAAGTTGATTTTGTAGGTATTTTAAATTTTTTTTAATTTAAACGCTTATTGTGCCCCCCCCCCAGGAGGAATATTGACATGTCCTTGGAATTAAGTAAATCTGGCATGGGGCCGGACATTTCTGTAAAGTTTGGTGAGTTTTCGCCCTTGGGAAGTATGACTTCCTCGGAAGAAAGAAGAAAGAAAGAAAGAAAGAAAGAAAGAATTCCTAGGAATACAATAGTGTCCTGGCAGCTTAGCTGCCCAGACCCTAATAATAATAATAATGCGAGAAGCTCACCCAACTTCCACCAGGTCCCATATCCAGGTTTCAGGGAAGAAAGTGCGGACAGTCTCTATTGGTGAGGTATCTTCAGGAGAACGTCCCCCAAATCCCCCAGCAGCACTGGGCAAACCTGCCTCTCCCCCACGTGCACCCATTCTGCCTCGCTCTGGAACACTGTGATACCTCATATTGATACCTGAAATGAAATCAGAAAATATTTCTTCAGAAGCAGAGCACAGCAATGACACAGTGAGCTGTTTTAAATCTCTTAAATATTCAGCATGTGTCATTATATAGATAAGAAAAAAATGTCACCATAGTTGTCATAGCCTTGGTGGTATTCTCTTCCCCTGTATCTGAGGCATGAAGGTACTCGGATGAACAAGTTCGTTGCCATCTTCAGCCCTACATTCTAGATAATCCAACACAATGCAGTCATCATTGAAAAGTTAATCAACTGTACAACAACATAATATTTTTTATTTGGGGTGTATTTTTTGTGCAGTACCTGGAAAACTGTATGAGCGTCCCCTCTATCATCACGGTCAGGAGGATATGGCAAAATGTATCTTCTAGGTCTCACATGCAGACAATCGTCAGGATCTCGAACGTCATATGGCGTATGGGATACTTTTCTGACAGGCAACAACCCAAATATCTGAAAAGAAAGGTATGGCTCAAGGCTAGTAATGACCAAATGTTTTTTTTGTATGAACATCTGACAAAAAATAATTCTTGGGATTTTCTTTTTGCTCTTTAAACGTGGATGTAGAGTATAGCTGTCAAAACTGTACCCAGGTGTAGTCTTACAGAGGAGTACACCTCACATAGGTGTTACCTCACATACAGTATTTTCATCCCAGCGTACTGGTGGGTGAACTTATCAACAAAAATCTATAGAGTTGGTTAAAGATCTACAACTGGCAGAGGGAGAGGGAGAAAGGAAACAATAGCAGATTAAAATGATAACCTTATATAAAAAAAGGATTATTCAGATGGCACACAGGTGATCTACACCTATCTGTGGTGATTCCAGCAGTTACCTGCTCTGCCTCCAGGGTCTTCCCTGGCTCCTTGATAAGGACACTCTGGTCGACAGCACTCACACCACAGAGAGAGTCCGGCTGGGCCGTCACCTGCAGGTTGGTCTCCTCTCCTGGGACAGCTAAGGAGGGAGAAAACTCCACGGACACCTGACACATACCGAAAGACACAAAACGCACCATCTGGATTTTAGTGTATCAAGATGACAATATCTGATCTCGTCAAACATGTAAATGACTCCAGAAAATCTCCTTGATTGATTTTTAATCAGGAGGCCTATCAAATGAATTCACTGTGCTTTTCATCAAGCTATCACTTTTATGTGTAAAGTACCTTGCAGAACACATGTGTGTCAACCCAAAGATAGAGTACAGCATACGGTTTGACCCAGGTATCTCTTAAGTCCTGTCAGAGCCCCTGTAAATCACCTCTGTATTGTATGCCCTGATGTCAAACTGACCTCAGCTGGTCTGGGAGGCTGTCTTGGAGGGCCACATATTGACCTTTTGTAATACAAATAACATACCTTAATTCTACACCTGCTTCTGACAAGCACAGTCAGTACCACAAGTCTTCTTCTTATACTGACCTCGTTACTGAAGCATTTCTCAGTGGAGAAGTCAGCACTGTGGGCGATCACAGTCTCACTGGGGAGGATGGCGTAAGCCACAATCTGGACGTCTGGTGCTATCTCTGCAGACACTTTCAACTTGAAGGACAACTCGCCCTCAGTCACTGAAACAGCAAACCAGCTATTATTAACAACAATCATCATACACGTGAAACTATAGATCAATAACAATGCAATTAGAAAACCATTCAGTCTCGAATAAAGAGTTATTTTAAGACGTCATCCTTTGCCCACCTGATTTATCTTGCACCTTGATCTGTTTAACTCCTTGCATGACAATGGCTCCTCTGGATAAAACCTGAAGAATTTGAGAGAAAGGGACACAAAGAATGAGTAATGTTACTCTAAAAACTGATCCTTTAACACCAGGTTACAACACTGCCTGGTGTTCTGGTGTGTGATTATTTGTCATTGTATTAAGTACTGAGGGGAATTTGTTTATATGAGTCAGGTCAAAAAGTTTGCTGTACAAGTTCAGTGTGTAGGACAGCAATACGTGGTTTTTCAGCTGAAGGGCAGCCGCACTAAAACCAGATATGGGGCCTGTGTCATGAAGCAAGTTCAACACGTGTTGCTCAGCTCCTATTATTTGGATAGAAGCGGTAGACGGAAACAAGGTACAAGGTACAAACACAAAACAATCCATACCAATTTTTTTTTTTTTTTGGAAAGGTAATTAAAATTTGCAACATTTGGAAACAGCTAATTTGCAGTGTGCAATGTTAGAGGCTGGCCACTCATCAATGGGGATCAGTGTACATTTTATCTCTGTGGCATGTTATTTGGTCCATCAAAATATTTTCTTTCTCAACAAAGTAGCCTCATAATATTCAGTTGCACATTTGAAGTATCAATTTCTCTGCGACTGAAACGGTGTATCCTGTTATTTTGGATCATTATGAATCTACCAGTTTTTTTCAGATTGCATAACTGATGTCACTTTCTTGTGTTAGACGGTAGGGAGGAGGATCTGCACCCTCTGTAGATACAAAAGGCTTGTTCAAAGGTAATGAAAACACAATGATTATACCAGGTGATTATACACTGATAAAAACCCTCATTATGAATATTATTCCCTATACACTAATAGATCAAAAATCATACACAGTGGATTTTTAAGACAGATGCCAGTAATCTAGTTTAAAGGTCATTTTAGAAACATCTCCACTGCGCATGTCTCTGGAAGAGAACTGGTTTCGAGCCGACAATCAGTTCACCCACCACTCACCAGATACATCACATCGGCAGAGCCCGGTGCCTCTCCAGCTACAGTGTATTTAATGGAGATGTCTTCTTCTCTGTCACAGGGAAGTAGTGCATCCTTCTTCTTCACCTCCAGGGAGCTTGTGGTTTTAGTATCAGGAGAAGTAGGTTGGTTTAAAGACACCATGTGATCTCCAGTCTCATAGTGTGCAGCTCTATGAGGATTATACCCCAGTATCGGTTTGTTGCTAACCTAGATTGCAGAAAAAACATAAATAGGTGAAGTGGTCGAGATAGAAGAACGCTTTGGAAAGTGAGTTAATTCTTCACAGCCAAGCAAATAATTAGGTTGAAATAAACTGTTCCAATATGGCCACTAGCTACTACGCCGGTGCCTTGATCAGTTGAAGCATTTTGAGGCACCATTTTAGATTTCAGTCTCTTTGCATTATCACTGTCACATTCTGTAACTTTCTGTGGCAGATACTTGTGTTTTGGTGTTTTTCTCCGGCCACTCACCGGAGCAGCTGAGACACACACCTGCACTAGGTTGGCAATCGGCACCTGCTGATAAGCCCTGTTCTCTGCGCTACCTTCAGCCAGATGATTTTGTCTCCTGATGTGGTATATGGCTCCGACTAGATCGGCATTAAGTCAACGAGTGTGTTTATAGTGCTCTCTAGTAATCTGATTTGTCTCTTGTGTTTCTCTGTACTCATTGTTCACTGGCACCCCTGTAACCTGTGATCCTGCTCCAGTCGCCCAGCTCTCTGCACCTCTGCAGGTAACTGCATTACTGTGCTTTTTGGAGGACTCAGCCTTGCCACCCTTCACCAGCGCCACCCTGATCTTCCCTTGTTAAGTCAATAAATTAACCTGAACTCCGCTCCCTTCCACCTTTAAAAGAGTGTTATTAGGCGTCTTATAAATGTTAGCTAACAGATTGTGAATACAGTGTCTCATCTTGCTTACATGGAGGTGGAAGTTTCCTTGAAAGTTAGCCGTGCTCAATGAGAAAGCAGCAACACCACTGCTGTCCGTCGTGAGATTCTGTAGCCGATTTGCTGACCGTCTCTTACCCTCAAACAGGTATACCGGCATGTCAGGAATGGGTGTATTATTGTAATAAACTGCTTTAACCTGTTGGAAGCACAAAGTGGTATCACTGTCATTCCCCACAGCTTAATTAGCAGAGAATCATACTGACGAAGTGAAGACCACATTCACTTACTTTTCCCACCACATTTGATCCTTGCTCATAAATCTTGGGTGTGTCAATGAATGACAGCTTTCCAACAACATATGAAATCCTTATTTTCTCCTGTGCTGGGTGTGAAATATCTGCACAAGAAGCCTTTATGTTATGACAGTAAGTCATATTGTTTAAATTTATGGCACTGTAATTTTCTTACTTACTTATTCTCTTTCTAAATATATAAGATATAATATAACTTGCCTGTCCCCTCCTCTTCCACTGTGGCCTTAAGATGCAGCTCATCCCTCAAAATTTTTTGGTCAAGTTTTGTGAAAGTGGACATCTTCAAGGTGAAAGTGGCACAGCCCGCCTTGTCCGTCTGTGAAGTACAATAAAACAAGATAAAATTCCCAATTTCAAACACATAATGGAATTAATCCATAAATGCATAAAATGTATTTTCTGCCTCTAGGGGTCCCTCCATCAAAGCAGAGCAAATACACAAAATTTTTGTTGCTGTGGAGGGAAGACCGAGTGGAGAAGCGGGGCATAGCTGCTGCAGCTGCCCTTGGTCGGCCAGCTCTGGAGGAGAGAGTCGAGTGCAGACCCAGATAAAGTGGAGCAATAAACACCCAGAATCACATTACATTCTGCTCTGATCTGGAGCCAGTTACCTGGAGCTCTGAGATAACTCTGAGATTTAACATTAAGTATTATAAAAGTGGATTTATCTTTACTTCCATTTATCAACCTGATTGCAGCAGCGATCAATTGACACAACCTCCATTGTTTGGTGCTTTTGTACTGTAATCTTGACTTCAGACTGAAGCTGTATTGGGAATGTACTTGAGCCCAATATTGAATGGCTGGTACATTGAAAGCATGATTGAATTTCCCCCAACGTGATTAAAAATATAACCCAGTTCAGAAGTTGCTCCAGTATTTGATTGTTATATACTGAAGGATGCACACACACACACACACACACACACACACACAAACACACACACTGTATAAGCACATACAAGGTCTACCTTTATATTCACCATATTTCAGCACAGATGAAATTGTACCTGCTTTGCCTCCTTGTGGCATGGGGCTGTCATCCCGGGGGCACCGTCCGGATTATCAGGAATATGATGGTAGTAGCGTCGAAGAGGTCGGCACATCTCAACATGCACACTGCCTGGTACAGGTTGGCCATATGTATACCTTTTTATGATGTCATAGAAAATTGTGTTGTTAAAGTGAGTCATTCAGCACCACACTGCCTCAATTTTAAATGATTTAAGAGTGAAAGGCCTCTGACTTACTTTGCACATACTTCAGCTTCGATTTCCTCCTGATCAATACTTGCCTCCTCAGATGATTTTATTTTTACATCAAATTTAGGCAAAACTGGAGACAAAATAGAATTATTTGCAGTATTGCTTCATTATTATGATATTTTTCAAATGGAATTAATTGAAAGATGATAAAAAAACAAATATGACATACCGTATTTCTCAACCTTGAAACTATGATATATTTTTTCTCCACCAACTGATACAATAACGTTGTAGGTTCCTTCACGGGCCTCAGAGTTCAAGGAGTAAAAAAGCTGAAGTATTTTTGCATCGGATGTTTTGTTCAGCCACTGTCCAATCCTGTTGCTGTTAACATCCTGTGTAATAAATTAAATAGCACAATAAGGTATTCGTGACAAATGATAACATGTACATAGAAATACAGTGCAAACCATACCATGCTGCTGATTTTTATCTTGTTTTTTAGGACACATTTTGTGTAAAACTGTGCTTGACTCTTTGCAAAAATCATCAAGTTTACTTAAAACACTTGAAGCATACAATTAACATTACACACTTCATATATTTTTTCAACATACCCTCAAACAGATCCCAACCAATGGCATTAGTAGTATCCAGTTACAGATATATGGTTATCAGTGAATACTGTCCATCACAGATATACGAAGAGAATTTATTGATAAAAAGAATTATATATATCCTTTTTAAATTTTAATATAATTGCCAAACTAAATCTTAAGTGAAGATTAGCTTTAATATCACAGTCTGTATATCTGAGGGAAGCTTGTGCAGTGCATGAAAAATAACAACAAAAACTGAAAACAGAGCTTGAATTAAGATAATTTATTTTGGCCAAACTACATGAATTTAATTCATACAGAAGAACGAGGGATGGGTTAGTAAAACTAGCCTGTAAAACATGATTTTACACTGAAAGCAACATTACTTGACCTGAAATCAAAAGCTTCAAAATGATTTTGATGTTACAGTTACTTGTAATAGGTTGCATATTGGCCCTGTTTCAGCTACTCTGCCACCGCGTTGCTTGTTTCTGGACTACGTAACTACGTAACAAACGGAGCATAGCATTCTACGGAACTGTCACACGTCGCTCACTATCAATGATTTTGGAGAACATGGGTCATATTTTATGGAGAAAAAGAGGTTTTCACTCTGAGGTCTACCAGCTGCTCTGCTTCAACCCTGTAATTCAATGTAATATAAAAGTGTCAACTACTTATTGATCATTAGCCAAGTCAGCCCGTTTATACAGAGGTTTAGTCAATGGAATGTTATAGCCAAGTTTTGAGGTGACAGAATTGTTAACTTGGTGAAAAGGGTATGTGGACATGGTCTTACCTTGATTTCAATGATATTGTACTGCAAGAAAATATATCACAGATATGTTAGATATGATTGATTTTTTACAGCATCAGCAGAAATGTTCAAATGCAGCAGAGACAAGTTTACCTAAAGAGGCCCTGGCTGTACTATTGACCCAGAGCTTCACCAGAAGCCGACTTAGTCATGTAACACCAACCATGTCAGTCAACTCATTACATAACTGACTTCTTTTATATTGTGAAACTGTCAGTTTTTTGAGCACGATCCAATAAGTAAATGATGATTAAATATAAATGACACATTGAACTAAACAGATGTATTGTTTAGTCTCAGTAGTACAGACAGCAGCTGAAGAGAGAGAACAAAACCCAACAGCAAGCACATTTATTTTGGACTGCTATTACATTACAGGTTACTCAAAATAAACATTGATGCTCATGTGTAAAATGTATTAGAATATGCCCAAATAGCCTTGATACCTATTTTTAGGTATCTTTAGCTCAGGATACCCTGTCAACTCAGCACACCTCTAAATAAGATCTAAAAGTAAGGAGTCCAAAACTCACCAGCTGACTTGCAGGTCTCAACTTGGAGTCTAGTGTGATGACTCTGAAATGCACTGTGAGAAATGTAAAGATATTACATGAAGGGCTTACAGTAAGGTTCAACAGTCAAATAAAAAATCACATCATTACAATCAAACTTAGTTTAGAATAACAGATCATTTACTATTGGCTTGCTCCCTCTGCTATCTGCTTTGCATTCTTTAACATTAGAACAGAGCATGTGACCTCCTTTAGCTATACAACTGCCATTCAGTTTTTATCTTCTTCTATTTACTACAGCTAATTGTCACAGGGCATCTGAGGCCAATCCAGCAAGCAGTGAACTACAATCTGAGAGATTATGATGGGTTTCCCAGTGAGGGACAAAAAGAATAACTGAGAGCTTGAGTTGAGATCAACATTAGAAATTGTTTTGTGCAATGAACTGCATGAAAAGTATTTTGTGGCAAAGTTTCGTTAGCCCAAAAATAATCTTGTGTACAACATCATAGATAATCAGCTGAAGGTTACCTGTTTGTCCGGGGAGGTAGATTGGTTTATCTGTTTGGACAAATGACCTTGGTTTATAGAACTGGATTTTGACTTTTTTGACTTCTTTTGAGTAGAACTTGTCACCTCGGACCTCCACTTCCAACTTCTGCACCACTTCATTCTGCACTAAAGGAGCCTGTTACAGACAAATATTTCATAGACAGCAAAAGCACCATTAAGATCTGTTTTCTTCTAAAAATCACAAGTGTATGCTTTATTACAGACGCATCTGTCGATAAAACACCACAGTGACTTTTTTGCATATTTTGTGCAACAAGTCTGTGTCTTATAATCCATTTGGAGAGCTGACCTCAAATTGAATGCACTCATGAAACTCTTGACTGGATGTCTTCTGTAGAAGGGTTGTAATCTTCTCTTGGGAGACCAAAGTGACAGTCATGACCAGAGTCTCATTGGGCTGCAGGAGACTTACACAGAATTTTGTCTTAGCTCCAGCTTCGAGAACTGCAGGAATGGCGACCATGTACTGCCTACAGTCAGGAACATACACACATACAGTAGATACCTCACTAGATCTGACATGGAGGACACGCCAGCTCAGAAGATTATGCAGCAATACAGCATTATTCAAATTATTGTAAACCCCCATATACATTCTATTATTATTCTGTTGTATAGAACAGGTCAACTTACGGTCCTGCCGTTGCTTGACCAACACACATCCAACTTAAGAAGACACACACTGTCCATGTCCACATCTGAATCCCAGGATAACCCATGGTTGACTGACAAGAGACTCAGAGTCAGCATCTGTTAAATAGCCTTCGATACAGAAATCCACCCCCGCTCCACAAACATGGTACAACTCATAATGCAACCACTCTATTTGATTTTCAGTGACGTTAATCAGTTACAGATTTGAAGTTGTTTTTAATGTAGTGTTTCACACTGACTGCAACTGAAAGTCTCATGCTGCCCTTTACCCAACATGCGATGTTTGATTTTGTCATTGCAACAGCTCTTAACCTGATTCCTAAGGCCAAAGTAGACATTCCTTTTTCCAGTAAGTTAACCCTTGTGAACTGATAACGTCCTCAAATACTGCTGTAGTGGGCATTTGTCCGAAAATCAATTTAACTAAAACGTATCAAAATCAAAGAGGGCAACTTCGGCACCATGGTGGTGAATCGTACGCAGGCTAGAAGTCATAAGGTCCATTCAAAGCTCTTAGTTAAAATCAATGTAACAAACAAATCCTGTTTCTTGTATGCCTCTCTTGCACTGGTAAAAAACCATATGGCCACCCAGGTGCGTTCTTGTCCTCCATCTGCATTCATAGCTATATAATCTCCTAGTGCTACCCAATTTACAAAGAAAACAAAAACTAACTAAGCTAAACAAAACAATAATATTTTCCTCAAATTACTAATAATAAAAAATAGTATCACAAATTTAATCAAAATAAAACTATACTAATCAAACATTTTCAATAACAAATAGATAATGAAATAGCTCCAACACTCCGGCCCCTAATTGTGTTTGTATCATAATTACCAATACATTAACAAGAGAGGAGCTATTCCCACAATAAGATCTATGAACATAGTACTATATGTCATGCATTTATCTTAAACAAATCTTCTTATTCTTGATGAACCTACAATTAATAAAAAAAGAAGATGGAGAGATTAATAAAGAAAGAGACAGAAAAAGAGAGAGACCGAGATGATGATCAGTCCATGATGCTGGACTGCTGCTTACAGCAACAGACAGAGTTTCGTCACAGGCCTTTTCAGAATGGAGAGCTAGCTTGTCAAGGACTTGACAAGCTAGCTCTCAGTGCAGAGCGAATAGACTCATAACAGGCTATTGTAAGGCTCATGGCTCATGACAGGCTGTAACATGGTCATGTATGAACAGAAAAACGAAAATGCTGGAATATGGTTTCTGTCTGCAAAACTCAAGTTTCCGTCTCTGCCAGTGAGGGAGTAAGCGCAAGCTTGACGGATTGACTTGTTTGGAATACCGGAAGACTGGGCTGTAAACAAACCATTATGTGGCTGCTTGCACAAACACACTGTTTTAACCACTTTTTTATTAACTTTGAGTCATACACACTGCAGTGCTGAGTTTTGGAGCATGTTAAGATGCTTAAAACACAGTGTACAGTTCTGCCCCCATGGGTTAGCTGCAGTGGCGGCTGGTGACTGAAAAAATTGGGGAGAACAGGAGGAAAACCAGTCCACGGTGTCATGTTATTTTATACAAGTAAACTACTTATCCCTATTTTCTTAGATTCAATGAAAATTAAGCAATAAAACAATGACTTACAAGACTTCTTTAAAAACATTTTATTAAATGGCTAATATACAAGACAAAAAAAAATATCAATGTGTACCCCTTCTGCGATTCAATCCCCAGTCACCTGTGTGGCAGGCAACTGCTCTACCCACTGTGCTACCATAGCAGTCAATGTACATACTTCACGACAGCACAGCACATCACACTCATCACTCATCACAATCGCCCTAAACAACTGTGTTGTTGCTCTGTATTGTGTTCCTGACTCTGTTTGTTGCTCTGTATCTATATATATATATATATATATATATATATATATATATATATATATATATATATATGTATATGTATATATATATATATATATATATATATATATATATATATATATATATATATATATATATATATATATATGACAGTTCATATTTAGAGACAACAGAATGTGACAGCTTTGTCACAATAACAACTTCAAATTTGGACATTTTGTAATTGCTTCACTTCAAAACAGTCACACAGTGGCACATCAAGAGTAGATGAATAGCCTAAATGTTGTCTTACTGTAAATGCTCATGTTCTGTTTTCCTTGTAATGTCACCAATAAATAAATTTGAACTTAATCTATCTGGTACATTATAGTAAGTCTTGCCCAATAACAATACAATACAATTACAACAGTTATTAATTATTATGATGACAACTGTGCTTAGGTGCATGATTATATCACAGCTGAGGGGAATTTGCTGACTACATTTAACAAATATGCATAACTATAGACACATAAGATGATGCATTTTCTTACAGCATCATTATTTACAATGAATTAAATACATTTCACTGAATGAATGAAATACAATAATCAAAACAAATGACTGAATCAGATGCCTTGTCCCGCTGCACCATCTCATCACACGCAAAATAGCTCAGGATAATTCTTTGTATTGTTAATGTGACGGGAACAGAAAGGGTTAATAAGAGTGGATAGTACAGATAACAGTGGACACAGCAGTTAACCACTTCTCCATCATCACCCCAAGTTGACAGAACTGAGCAGTTTATTGACGACATCTTTCAGGGTTGTTGCGTTACATGAAGGATTTTATAGGTTTATTCATGTTGACTATCCCATAGATGCGGCGACACGGCTGCTACTTATCTGAAATTATGTGATATTTGAGTAGAAAAGAGGCACAGGCGCTTATGGATATGGAAATTCATCGAAACACACGTCATATACGTCAGTGTAGATGAGAGCCAATTAGGGCAAAGTCCTGACGTCATGAAGGTGGGTCTAGGGTCGCGCAGTACCTGGAGAGGAACTGCGCAACTGCTCTGCAGCCGCCTTGCTTCCGCGATAACTTAAGGTCATGTGACATCGGATGCGGCGCAGAAACCACTCCCATCCAGGTCATCGTGGACACATTTTAACCAGCATGCATCACGATTTAGGCAGTGCTGCGCAGCGCTGCGTGATCTTGAACTCGCCTTCTGATACCTTCATGTGCTGAGAATGTGATAACCCTTCAGCCAATCAAATGGCAGCATATCTAAATGTGATACACCCCAAAAATATAGTGACCACTTTCAGTGTTTATTTAATTTGATAAGATGAAAAGTAATTTCCTTTAATTTCTTGCATCTAATATTTTGCCTAATAATATGGTGAACCATCTGATTATTTTATTTTTCATGTGTGACAAATATGCGCCCCAGGTTGTTTAGGGGAGAACTTTTGCCCCTACTCCAGATGCAATGGGGTAAGGGCAAACAACGGTTAACGTGTGTCTTCATTGCTGCTGATCTATATCTGTATTTTACAGGTTAGTAATTGATAAAAGAATATGTCAACTTCTGTAAGCTTAACTTTATGTAAGCAAGTGTTGTGACGATATTTTGAGATTGTTTCGGATACTTCTTTTGAACTTTATAAACGGAAGTTTCTGCCTTTGTCTCACGGCAGGTAGACGCTGCTGCTGCACATGGTTTAGTGGGTTTTTATCACCTGTGCAAGGTCTCACAGGCAGGTGCTAGGTTCTATGTTTACAATGCAAAGACTTTATGCACCTGCACATGTAATAACTTAAACAAACAGTTAAGATTAACAGAACTAACAGAACTGTATTCATTTGGGGAAAAGGTTAAAATGAGTATGGAGTTATATAAATGTTAAACCTTAAAGCAAAACTCTCTCCAAAAAGCACCGAGGCTTTATTTGGGATTGAATATGAGTCAAACCTTCGTGTAAAAGCATAATGACGACGAAAGAGGCACTTTTAAGATTTACCGTAGTTTCGGTTTTGGGCACGTTAATTTTGAACGGGAGAGCTAGGGGCATGATACACTAGCATCAAAATCGCTATTTTTAGAACACTATAAGAAGGCTCGACACAACATGAAACTTTGCTCATAGCATCACTAGGGTCTCTACTCATGAACACGAGCATTGAGAATATTGTTTGTGTACACAGAGTTTATGAGTTTATGTCAAGCCTTCTTAGTGTTCTAAAAATAACAATTTTGATGCTAGCATGTCTTGCCCCATGCACTCCCGTTCAAAATTAACGTGCCCAAAACCGAAACTACGGTTGTGCCTCTTTCGTCGTAATTATGCTTTCACACGAAGGTTTGACTCATATTCAATCCCAAATAAAGCCTTGGTTGCTTTTTGGCGAGAGTTTCGTTTTAAAAGTGTGCCATCCATCCAAACTTTCTTCAAACAGAGTCAGGAACATCAGGATGAAGATGACACTGATGAGGAGGAGGACTGCCTGCAAGCTAACCCGGAGCTAGAGGAAGATGCCAGAGGAAGCGAGTGTCAGCCTGTTGCTAGCTGGCAGCCCGAACACATCCAGTACTTACACCGGCAGCTCGCATGAGTGGATGTACCAGGTGTCGGATCCGGCATTGTTGGGCGAAATTAATGAAAATGCTCGCTCTGTCACTAGTTGCACTAACTCTTAGTTTGTTGTTACCTGGTTTTGTTTACATGCCTTACAAACTCTCATATCATTTCAGACTCTGCCACTCCCTCCTGCTCTGCATTACCTGCTGGTTTGATTCACCCCATACTCACCTGCTCCTCATCAGCTAATCAGCCCATAAGTATATGTACCGGTCCTTTCCCTTCAGTTCTTTGCCAGATTGTCTTGTGTGTTTTTACCAAGCTCTCCAGCGTACCATATCCTGTTTCTGCCTGATCTACTTGTTCTGGCCTCAACTCATGATGGCGGTTTGGGCGGTAAAGTGCGCTCCTTCACCAATGATCTGATCTATTGCCGTTTACCAAATAGGGAAAGAGTTTCCTGTGACTGGATGACATATTCACCACCTACAGGTAACATTCATTGCTTTGCCTGCATGCTCTTTTCAACAAAGAAACATCAATTTGTTAGTGGCTTCTCTGACTGGAAACACCCTTGTAACGCATGCCAATGTAATAATGTCCACAAATGTAATAAACCCCAAACGTAATAAAAATCTGCAGCATTTAATGTAATAAACCCACAAATGTAATACATTTTCCACAAACGTAAAAGCCGCTGCCTACTACAAACGTAACACGCGATTTCCCACAATTGTAATAACTATTACGTTTGCAGGGATATTTTTCGCCTGTGGGGACGTGAAAATCTTTATTGTAATAACTTCCCACAAATGTAATAATACAATGAATAATGGTCGTTGTGTTGTGGTTGTTGTTTGTTTGTTTGCCTATACACCTACTAATACTACTGACTATGGGTGAAAAATCTAACTGCTGACTCTCCGCTCTGCTATCACACAACAGATCCCCCCCTCTCTCTCTTAATTGTTTTTTGGCATATAAATATCTAGTTTCAACAGATTTATTTCTTTGCATAAGCAAAATGCTTCTTGTTAATGAGGATCATCTCTCTAGCTTGAAAAAAGGAAGGGAAAAATCTCATGACATTTAAATTCCCATTGGCAATAAAAATCTAATGAAATCTGGATTTATTGCTCATTTGTAAACACAACACTTAGAGTTCGATCCGGTCAAATAATATGTTTCTGATTGTGTCAAGACGGGTTAAAGGGGAAAAACTAAAAGGTGGACCCAAATGCAGATTTAAACAGGAGGCAGGATCAGGGAGAACAGAAGGCGAGTTTTTATTAAAACAAAAGCTGATTGCAAAACAAAAACCAAGGACCACAAATGAAAATGAGCTTGAGGACCAAAAACCAAAGTAGCAACAAAACAGCAAGACAAAGTCAAAACTAAGGCTAAAACAAAGTACAACCAAAGTAAAGTTCAAATAAAAAATGCATCAAAGAAATCAAAATCCAAAACATACCAGGAGGAAACTTGACGAGGGGCATCACAGAGACAGAAGCAATGAACAGACATACACCAGAGGGAAGACAAAGACTATATACACAGACACTAATGACAAGAGGAGGAACAGGTGAGGTGGAGCAGCAGGTGGGAACATTCTGGCTGATGAGCAGCACACTGAACGCCTAACACAGACAGGGAGAGACAAACATGCACCAAGAAGGAAGGGAAAGACAGGGAAGAACACAGGAAACTGAAAGGACACAAGAGGGCATGGAAATCAAAACACAAGACACAACAAGACACAACACAGAACATATACCTAGAGCAATGACCGATTGGACCAAAGTGTCAATTGGACTTGAGAAGGGCTTGAATTTTAACACCAATAGAACGGCCGTAAGCGGTCATTTTGACCGCTAGATTTTAAACTCCATAATCTGTCATGTAAATACCCAATTGAGTAGTGAATGCATTCACTGTGTCATATTTTTAAAAAAATGAAATAACGCCACATTTTAACAAGTTTAATTATACACATTTATCAATATTCATATCATTGCACATAGTAAACCGTAATAATTGCATATTTACACAAGATTTTAATATAGAAAACTCAGAACAAGAAAATTAACAATTAAAAGTAACATATTTGATTATGAAACATTTTATTTTAACACTTAATAATATATAATTAATTCCGCTGCTGCCCACCTTGTGCCGACTGCCACCGCCCCTTTCCCCTCCATGTATTCTGCCCTCTGCACCTCTGCCAGTTGCTGCAGGTATTTCCTCCGGGCTCTCCTGCTGCTGGTGCACTCCTTGAATCAGATGCGGGCATTGATCCAAGCCAGGTCGAGAATGTAATTGAAGACCGCTACTGGCAATCTTTGCGTACCACCTTTGATGGAGTACGCCCTTGCCATCTGCTCCTGGACGTCCTTGCCGTACTTGGTGTTGTTGTAGTACATCACAGACTGGTTTTGCCTTCGCCCCACTAAAGGTGACCACACCTGCACGGTGCTCAGGATGCAGACATTCTTCCTTATCAGTGACTATGGAAGATAGGAAGAGGCCAGGGGGGGCTGAAACGGCCAGATTGAGGAAAAGGAATGCATTGGAGGAGAGTGCTGCCAAATGTGCCAAGCTCACCGACATTTTTACAAGAGGACTGACAAAAGTAGCCACTGGTAAAGAGAGATAGGCTATAATGGATCTGTGTCACCAGTCGATAAATGATGGTGTAATATTTGAGTTAATTTACTTGTGTAAAACTAAAGTCTAACTTCTTATCGAGTCAGGTGTGTTCTTGCTTGGTTGGAATGAAAACCTGTATCTGCAGCGGCCCTTTACTGGATCAGTTTGAAGACCACCGTACTTCCTGTCTTTCATAATAAAATGACATGCTTTAACAGCTCCAAAATATACTGTAAAGTCTTCCTAATTTCCATGTTTAATGTAAACAATCACCACCTGAGCTGCTCAGGCTGAGCGTTGCCCCAAAGGTTCTTACTGCTTTCTCTCATCAAGGTCACTTTCTTTTACAAATTAGACATATAAATGCCAGTGTACAAATATGAAATTTCACTTGCAGATTCTTAGAAGTGTGTAAGTTAATTCTACTTTAACTTCAGTGGTGACCATCTCAACAAATAATAAATACACTGGACTTTTGCTCTCTCTCAATTGGATATTCTGACTTGTGGCAAGCCTGGCTATAAGATGAGGCCATAAGATGAGACTGTTGTTCACTCATGATGGACTAATATGGACACATGTGCAGACACACATGTAATCTGTATGTACTGTCTAGAGCTTGAATTCAGCTCTATATGCTACTGCTGTAATATGTATTGTCAAAGGTCATAACAAAAGAAAAAAAGAGAAGAAAAGAAAAAAGTAATTTGCAAAAGACAAGAAAAGATCAGAATGAAGATTTTATACTGTGGGTAATGGGGGCGGGACTTGATAAGCTTTGGCTTCTCCCGCTTTTCCCTTTCGGCCATGTGTGTTGTATTATTTGAACAATGATGAAATGTGATGCTTATGAATTGACATGTCCGAAACAAACAACATAAATAAATAAATAAATAAAAATCACCTGGTAAAAGCACCAGTCCTAATCAATAGCAGTGTAGTTATTATGCTAATATCAGCCATTGTAGTGTTGTCAACCTAATCGCAAGCACAATAGCAAATTAAAGCTGCAAGCAGCGTTGAACGGGCCCTCGCAGTCCACGCGCGTCGGGGCGTGCCGCCGTCGATGCATGCTGCCGTCGGGGCATGCTCGAGCAACACCTTCCGCTGAGGACAACCATTGTTACATTCAATGTGTGCCATTGTATGTGAGTGTAATTGAAGTGTGATAATGTATTTGCGTGTGTTTATGTTTTTTATTGTAGGAGGAGAAGGTGTGGTGGAGTAGGAGGAGTTTGTGAAGGAGTTGTTCATATGTTATTTTTGTTCTTTAATAGATGTTTGTGTTTGGATACGTGTTTGTTTCCTTTTGTATAAATGTTATATGGTGTTGAAGGTGTTGGAAAGTGTTTATACAGAAAACAATCTTAACGTTACATCATGGGGGGGGAAAAGTATTTCATATGTGTTATTGTTAGCCATTACTTATTTGTGTGTTTCTAAAAGAAGCAACTTGATTAGTGTCATATTGGAACGCTGGCTGTGACAGGTGGTTTGTTTTGTAATTAAGAAGTTAAATTTATAGTCTGTACAACAACGTGTTTGTTATACTGGATAAAATAGTCAGCCAGTGGCTCTTGGTTTTCAAGAAGTTGCAACTGTGAAATCAAAACAACCAGTGACAGTAAAGGTGAGTGTCTGACAAGTGTCAATCATGCCTGTGTGTTCACCAGTGGTAGCCCCCTCCTTTTTGCAGTGTATATCTGGTATTGCCACTTCATCATTCATAGGTGTCATTGATTTATGCAAGAGTAACAGGTGACAAGATATCTAGGCACACACTGTCAAACAGTGCCAAAGCTCGACACGTTTAGACTGCGAAAACCTCTTCATCACTGCTTGCAGCTGTAATTTGTCCAATGATTTTGTCAAGATCTTATGATATCCTCCACACTAGCCATCTGAACATATGAAATTGCTGATAACCACGTTCACTGAATTTTGAGTTGGCTAATCAACTTCGTAACACCTGTGGTATTCCTGATGAAAATTGACTGGCATAAGAAATTAATGGGTAATACTAGATTATGTCCATTCATTATACAGAAAATATCGCCATTCGCGCGCACACACACACACACACACATAGATTTCCCCACGTTAAACATACATTTCAGTGTCATTTGTGATAATCTGTGACTTTTCTCACGCCTATGTGACTACCTGGTAGCCACACTCTCCGGAGTGTGATTTTTCCCAACTTTCTAAACCGATTTGAATGCATCACCAAATGACGTTGCCAAAACAGACGTCACGTCACAAGTCCACTGCCAAAGCTGTCCATCTTCATCGCGTTTAACTTGACCGACGACCCAAACAATAAAAAACAACGTGACGAAAGTGACGGCGTGAATAACCTAGACATCTTCCTGTGCAGGCTGATATACATGTGGATGTACTGCTGTTTAAACGTATTATAACATGTTAGCGTTGCTAACCGGCTGCCTGGCAATGACACCTGATCGCTGTATTAGCTGGAGTTACGTCAGTCTCGGTCCCTGTCTGTAGTAAGTGGTGTTGATTTAATAGTTTATTTTAATGTCGCGCAAATTGGCGTTATTGCCGACATGAATACTCTTTATGTGAGAGATAAAAGCCAGCAAATAATGTACTTGCAAATTACTGTATTTTGACAATGTGTGTGTTGCCTTCCGGTAGTATAGGACTCTACCATTAAGTTAATGTAGTGGGGATAGGCTGCATGGAGCATTTCAGCATCCACTAAACATACACACAACAAGTATTTATTTAACAGATTTATAGGTGCTAAATTATTTGTTTAATGCCCCTTATTAATACCTAGTAATAAGTAATGAACAATTTTTCTTCTTATCACAGTCTCAACCAAGAACATACACCGTAGCCAGCCGGTTGACGTTGCTGCGCTGTGATTGGTTGGCTGGTTTGATGTCACCTGTTAGCCTATAAAAGAACGCTGAACCCGGTTAACGGTCCCTTTAGCAAAAACCTTTGGAGACGAAAGTCCTATCTGGAGTTTGCTAAAGTTCCCACCGAGACAGAGAGAGAGACAGCGAGAATACACACACAAACACACTTACAAACATACAAACAGATACTGACATACATTCCCACACATTTCGGATTAAGACAGCAGCATTGTTTTCTTCATCCGGAGTTTGGACTTGCTCAATACGGTAAGTGAGTTTTGAATTTACAAGGCGTTAGCATAAGTCTTAGCTGCAAACTTTAGTAATAAGTTGTGTGTGTAAGTTATGTTTTGTGAATGAGTGTCATGCTGTTATTTTTGTTTGTTTTTAACACTGTTGGTTCTCTGTAAGGTCACCCTGTTTGACTGTCTATGACAGTATTAGCATTGCTCTGTAGCAGAAACCTTCTGGCTTTTGTTTTAACCGAGTTAAAAGTGAATGAGTCTTCTCCTGCTGTTATGGTATGTGTCGTCGGTGCTGGCTTATCTGTAACGGTAGTTTTAGGAGAGCTGGTTGGCTGTTACCATAGGTTATGTTTGGTAGCACATGCCTTTGTTGGCTAAATCAGCTATAAGCTACTAACAGCGGCAGTCTGTAGACAGTGTTCATTTTATTTAACATCAAAATAAATTTCAAGTATCATAACGGCACACTGGTAAAGAATTCCGTTATTACGCTGTGATTTGCGCGAGTATATTTTGAATTTCGCGGTCGCGCTGTGCTTGTCGGGATGAACTTTCAAGTGAGGGGCGTCCTGCGCTGTGATTGGTTTGAGGAGGTTTTTGAACTTCGCGGGCGATGTTGCGCTTCACTCACAGAGAAAGAGAAATGTATAGAGTAAAAAGAAAGAAGCAAGTTATTGAGTTCACCATGTACTCTACTCCTAATTTAGCAATATGATGAAAGTGTAGAACCAGCTGTAAACATGTCTTCAGTAAAATCTGTATTCATACAGCTATGTAGTCAAAGCTATGTGTATTCTATGATTAGGAGATTTCATTTCAACCAAAAAGTCAAAATATCAGTAATTATTTTCGATAAATCAACTACATCTTTCCATAATATACAATGTTAATTTGCTAAATGTATGAATTGGAAAGGTTTAGCTCAAATAACTTTTATAATATGTTAATGAAAATAAACATTTGATTCATTATTTTGTCAAGTGTGTTATGGACAAATGTTGTGTAATAAAACATGAAATTCATTGTTTAAATGTTATTAGATGCCACGGGGCAAGTCTTTTCGTCGTTCGGAGGCAGCCAAAAAACGTCTGGCAGAATGGCGAAAGGTTGACGTGGAACCGCAGCAGCCTCCCAATGCCTCTGTCTCACGTATGTAAATCTTTTCCATAGATGTGTACACTATACATATTTTCCTAGTGGCAAGGTGTGTTGTGTTTACATGATTTGCAATGATGATTTGAAAGGCTTCATTAAGTATATGTATCTTGTTGTTGTTTTCTGTTTATCAATAGAGTCCGGCACCGGTAAGCGCCATGCTGTGAACCAGTGGTCAAAGTCGCTGACAGGCCGTCAGCACAAGCTGGTCTTGCCGTCTGAATCACCTGACAAGAAGGTAACATAATAATAAAAGATAACAATAAAAGTATAAAAGAGTTCATTAGTGATTTTCATTCTACAGCAATCTAATCTCTTTTCCAGTTTGTTCTTGTTGTCGGTGATTCCCATCTACGCGCTATCGTAGATGGCTTCATCCCGATGCCAGAGGGCTCACTCTCCTTTGGCTTCATGTCCACACCCGGGGCTTGTGCGATGGAGCTGAGGACCGAGTTGCTACATGCTGCTGTTCCTCGGACTCCTGACGCAGTCCTGGTCATTGCACCTAGCAATAACCTGACATCCAGCAGGACCATCGACGAGGCTGGGGCAGACTTTGCTAAGCTCCTGCTCAGTGCCTGCTCGCGATGGCCTAACGTAGGTTTATTTTCTTTTGTGTGTGTGTATATATACTGATATATTATCTGTTGCAGAATAATGTATATTTATATCATTAGTTATGGCATTATCAGAACATTTTTATTCTGTTATTAACAACCACTTTACTCTACAGGTGTGTGTCACAGACTTTGCACCCCGTTTGACTGTTGAAGTCGAACAGCAAGAGTTGCTGCGTCAACAGTTCCGCCGTGTGGCAGCACGTATGGGTAAGTTTTAAGAATACCATAGTTTAAATATAGTTCATGTATAATGGATGATATGTTTTTAGGCAGACTGTTTGAATGAATAATATAATTTCCATAATCATTATGGTTGTTATCTAAAACTTTAAATGAAATGCATAGAGATGTTAGTATAATGGATGATTTGTCTTTTTTAGGTGTCAGGTACTTCCCCTTTGCTGAGCATTTCCCCATGGACCGGCTTGAGCTGTGGAGCAGAGATGGTGTAAGTAGAATATATATAGCCTCGTCTACACTTTCTCTGTAGTTGAATGATACGTTTATTGCAGATATCGTTTAATCTGTTTCATTTTCATTATTTTTGCAGGTTCACCTCAGTGATAGTGACGGCATGCCCATTTTTGCCGGGCTGCTGTGGAGTGTTGCATACCAATTCCTGCACCCTCCGACACCAAAGCCACAGCCTGCTCCCAGAACGTCGCTTCGTAGGCAGGTTGTTCCAAAGGTGGTTGTGAAGGGAGAGGTCACCGTACCTCGTCCATCAAACCCCTTTGAGTGGACCGTCGTTGGCAAGGCCAGGAAGGTAATTGTTTACACACCGTCATCGTGTGGTTGATGTTTATTTTTAACAGCCGACCTCTGTAATGGTTGATTGGTTGTTTAATACAAAGGATCTCATTTTGTCATTACAGAGGAGAGCACCTGAGGAACTTGAGCAGTCCTCTGGTGCAGAGAGGGTGGTTCAGCAGCAGGTATGTTATGATTGATTTTAGCCTAGACTGTTTTGGATATGATTATTGATTTGATGATGGCATTTTGACAATCGTCTTTCTGTATATGTATTTGACAGGTTGACGCGACTTCACTTCTGGAGTCTTTCATCCAGCCCAACCCCGTTTGGTTCAGCAGTTCGGTGTTGGCTGCGATGGATGCTGCTGTTCCATCCCATCTTCCTAGCCCTGATCCTACTGCTGTTCCACGAAGCTCAAAGGTAAACTGCATGCAAGTGGTGTATGTTGGTTGGTTCAACTGTTTTTAGTATCTCCTTCTTTCCGACACACTCACAACATGCAAACAATATTGTCCACAAGGGCTTTTGCCCAAATATGGCTTGAGAAAGTTTATTTTGTTTTTCTTTCATCAGCGTCCAAAAGTGGAACATCGTCGGACTTCTGCACGCCAGAAGGTTTGTAGCAATTGTATTCAATATTTGACTTATTTGGATTAAAAAATATGTATTTTTTGCATGTCTGCCGTATAACCGCAATAATCGGAACAACAAAATGTTTTCTAGGTCTCGGCGAGAGCTTTGCCCGTGGTGAAACCTGTGCCACCGCCTGCAACTGCTCATCTGAAAGTGGATGCCAGGGGGGAGGTTAGTACAGTTTTGTGCAAACTGTGTGTGTCAGGGTTCGTATGCTGCTTTAAATCATTGAAAGTGCTTGAATTTCAATGTTGTGTTTTCAAGGTCTGAAAAGTGCTTGGATTTTAGTTTAAGTGCTTGAAAGTGCTTGACATTATAACTCTGTCTTGGCAACATTGGGATCAGACTGGATACTTTGCTTATTACAAGGAGAAATAAAATCTCTGTATCATCACACATGCAGTCTGGTAGCAATAGAAAATGATGGCTGAGGAGAAGGTGACTTTGATGCAATTTGGACTGATGACACGTTCAATATTAAACTTTGATGAATAAGCGAACAGCTTATAAAAGTTTTTGTCAAAAACGAAAATAACAGTGTGCGCTCAGGTCTCTCTTGGTGCAGGTATACCTGAAGAACGCCAAGTGGCTTCTCTTTTTTTGGGATGAAACATTAGAACTTAAAGGAGAACACAAAGTTTTTGCTAGTATGAAACATATTTTTAGATGTTGACATCGTAATACAATGTACATAATTGTGATAAAAAGTGAAAAAAATAATCATGAGTATATTCCTGTAGACATGTATTTTATCCCAGCGATAAGGTGCTGGAAAGTTTGGAAAATTTTACCTTGAAAAATGTGTACGAACCCTGGTGTGTAATCCATTTTTCTAATAATAGTAGTATAGTTAAATTATTCAAATCATTTAATGTTTTTTTTCTCTCATCTAGGTTGCCACCACCGCCGTCGCAGCGCCGGGGGGGGACCTTCCGCCTGTCGTCGATCTTGGTGTCCGGCCGACACCAAGATCCAACACAGGTAAGTGTGACGCTAACCCGCTTTCTTGCAGGTGTGCGGAGGCCCCGCTGAGGGCTTTTGTTCCTGGTCTTTGTGTCAGAGCTGCACCACTCAGTTCTGACACACTGACATCCATAGCATGTGGTGTTGCAGCAGTTATGAAACATGTCATCTCACCAGTGTGTACATGGAAAGGGAAAGATATCGACAGCATAGGCATAGAAGGTGGCAAACTGGCCAGTGACATAGTTGAAGCTAGGCAGAACGGTAGCGCTAAATGGTTGTGTGAGTTGATTGAGGAGCAGAAGGTGTTTGGCAGGCAGTGGCAGGTAGCTATTCCTCCTCCAGCACGTAGTGACTTTAAGTTACTGGAGGGGGACACCATGATGTTTGAGAAGCTGCAAGAGCATTTGTTGACGCATGGCGCGTGTCTGTTGGACCTCGGTGGTGCAGTAAGTGCCATTATTGATCATAATGAGCATCTTGTGGTTGTTGATTGCGGCGTGCGCGATGCATCTGGGATGGCATCTAGCATTGGCACATCTGTGGTTGTGTTCAACACATCCCTTGCTGACTTGATGCTTCACATCCGTCAGCTGAAGGAGACTTTAGATGCGAAGTGGTATGCCGTCCATGGCATTTCCGTCATGCCATATCCACTAGATGATGACAGTGAGAGTGCTACGTTGTTTGCAGGCGGGAGTGTTGACGTCGGTGTTGCAGCTACGCTCAAGGATAGCGTGTCAGTCAGGCCAGAGATCGAGGTAAGTTCCATCAGGGGAACTTTTCACCAAGGGAACGATCGGTTCCTACACGGAGGGCGTCAGTGTATGGCTGTAAGTTTGGTTGCTTTGGCCAAACACAGCATTGATAGTGTGTTTTCTTGGCAGTCCGACGATCTGGATAAGGTTGTAGAGTTGGGGGACAAGCTCTACACATCATTGTGGGAAAGTAAGTCCATCAGTGGGAGGTCTGAACTGCTGTGTGTTCCAGATTTGCCCAAAGAGTCCATCATTGATGGACAGGAATTTGAGTTTGAGTATGGTGACTATGTTTCTGGTGATGTTGATGTGGTTGAGGGACAGTTTGTTGATGAAGGTGTGTACACCACTCTCAGGAATGGTTTGGGAGAGATGTGTAGCAAATATGACACATGCTTTCTGACTGTGAGTGGCAGCACATGTGCTATCATTGGTCGAGATGGGCAGTATGCAGTTGTTGACTCCCACGCACGCGGTGCAGATGGCATGGTAGATGAGCTCGGGTTTAGTGTTGTTGTGTATTTTAGTTGCCTTGACCGTGTGTTTGATCACATATGCAAATTTGCCACCGCAATGAACTCTCCAAAGCCGTTTGAGATTGCCGGTGTTTGTGTCACTCACAAAAGTCAAAGTGCAACTGTTGAAAGCAGAGAGGTTGAGTTTGGTTGTAGCTTACCTCTTCAGCCAGCACTTGAAGTGTCGGCTGAACAGGTAACACTTGACAGCAGCAACAGTCAGACAGGTGTGAAACGCAAGATTTCGGTGGGTGATCGTGCATCCAAAAAGTTGAAAAGCAGGGATGTTAATCTGGTTAATTCAGACGTTGTATTTGTCAGTGATGTGAGAAGGAAAAGACTTGAGTTTAATCCGCTGCGCAGCGACGTTGCACAAGCTTTGTGCAAACAGTTGAACGTGGAGTCGGAGAAACTTGATCTGGTGTCGACAGAGGTTGGTGCGTTAGGGGCTCCTTGTAGGAACGAGCAAATAGTTGGTGATGGTAATTGTTTCTTTAGAGCGGTTAGTCAAGCTGTGTGTGGCACACAGAAGAATCATAGAAAAATTAGATTAGCTGTGTTTAAGCAGTTACGGGCCAATCCTCTAGCATATACTTTGCGTCGCGAGTATTCGTCAATGGCAGATTATGTGAGTAGATCGGGAATGCAACGTGTTGGTACTTGGGCCACTGAGGTAGAGATTCAAGCAGCAGCAGATTGTTTAGGAGTGAATATTTTCACGTATTGTGGTGATCGCTGGCTTGAATACAGTTGCAAGAATAGGCAGTTGTCCAATCAGGCAGTGTATTTAGAGAATTGTAACGGTAACCATTATGAAAATGTTGTTTGTGTTATGCAGCCTGAGATGCAGAGCTGTTATGGGTACTGCAAAGTGAATGCGTCTTGTTCCGGAGGGTACAATCTTAGACGGCAAAGTAGACAGAGTAGTGTTTGTGCTGAGAGTTTAAGTCCGGTTGTTGCTTCAGGTTGTGTAGCTGAAGAAGTTATCGATATTGAAGTTATAGAACAGCAGGATAGTACTGTGTCTATGCAAGAGCAGTCTTCATTTACATTTAAGCCAACTAATGTTAATACTTCTAAGTATTTGATAAGGAAAAGGAGCTCAAAAATAAAAAGGAAATACCAGCTAAATGATTTGTATAGGGAGAAAAAGAAGGACAATGCTAAACAGAAATATAACACAAATGGTATGCATAAGACGAAAGTTATTGAAAGAAATAAAAGACAATATAGGAAAAATGAAGTGTATAAGGATAAAGTTAAGGAAATGAGTGTAAAGAAATATAGCGAAAATGAAGTATTTAAGGATAAAGTTAAGAAAAGGAGTCAAGAGAAATATGGCGAAAATGAAGTATTTAAGGATAAAGTTAAGAAAAGGAGTCAAGAGAAATATGGCGAAAATGAAGTATTTAAGGATAAAGTTAAGAAAAGGAGTCGAGAGAAATATCGCGAAAATGAAGTATTTAAGGATAAAGTTAAGAGAAGGAGTCAAGAGAAATATAGCGAAAATGAAGTATTTAAGGATAAAGTTAAGAAAAGGAGTCAAGAGAAATATAGGGACAATGACGTATACAGAGAGTATGTAATAGCCGAGATTAAACGCAAATATCATGACAGTAATGAATATAAGGAGCGTGTTATAGCAGGAAACAAATTAAATAGGGAAAAGCATAAACAAAAGTCAGAGGAGTTTGATTATGTTAGAGAACAGTTTTGGGACAAAGTTAAAGATGGGCCAGATTTTGTATGCTGTGTATGCTACAGAGGGTTGTTTAAGAATCAGGTTTTGAAGTGTAAAAGAGAAAATTATACTAAAACCAAAGAAAGCATGTTAATTGCTGATAAATGTATTAGTGACAAATATTTACATAAATGTAATGAAGACTGCATATTGCCGTGTAAATGGTTGGGTACAGCTAGAAGTGAGCTGTGGATTTGTAGCAAGTGTCATTCTTGTATTATAGATGGTGTAATGCCACCTGAATGTGCATTGAACAATTTGGCGCTTTGTCCCATTCCACCAGTACTGGCGTGTTTGAAAAGGTTAGAGATACATTTGATAGCGTTGCATATTCCGTTCATGAAGATGTTGGCGTTGCCTAAAGGCGGGCAAAACGGAGTACACGGACCTGTGACGTGTGTTCCTGCAAATATTGTGCAGACGACCAATTTGCTGCCACATACAGACATGGAAGGATCTTTGTTGCCAGTAAAGTTGAAGCGGAAGCTTACTTATAAAGGACATTATGACTATGAGTTTGTTGACAGTATGCGCGTAAGGCAGGCTTTGCAGTATTTAAAAGAGATAAATGTCCATTATAAAGATGTTGAGTTTAACGAAGCTTGGATAAATACGTTTTGTAGCGAATCGGATAGTAATTGTGATGCGGGTGGTGAAGTATCTGCAGATGTTGGCGAAGATGAGCTTCTGCATGATAGACAAAACCATTGTATGTTTCAGGACACTTGTCTTATGCCTGTGGATATTGGTCAGGAAACACTGGATCAATATTTTGATAATATATTGAATTTGGCTCCAGCAGAAGGGAACTCTCCTGTTAGGTTGTTGTCGGATCATACAAATGAAGCTAAATGCTTCCCAGTGTTGTTTCCTACTGGACATGGTACATATCATGACAGTAGACCGCATCGTTTGACCTTGTCGCGTTATTTTAATAACAGGATTCTGCATGCTGATGGTAGATTTGCACAAAATGTTGAATACATCTTTTTTGCTCAGTACTTATCTGAGGTAGAACAGGTTGTGTCAAATGTATCAATAGCACTGCGAAAGGGTAAAGGAGGTGCCATATCAAAGGTCAGTAGAAATGTATTAAATGATGAGGAATCTTTGAAAAAGTTGTTGCAGTTTGATGATGGGTTTCGTTTTCTTAAACCTATCAGAGGTACCCCATCTTTTTGGCAAGGAGCCCAGCGTGATTTGTTGGCTTGTGTTCGTCAGCTGGGTGTCCCGACGTGGTTTTGTTCGTTTTCTTCAGCTGATATGCGGTGGAAAAGTCTCCTCAATAGTATTTTGAAGCAGGCAGGTAGAACAGAGACAGCTGAGCAGTTGGATTATGCAGAGAGGTGTCAACTTTTGCGTGGCAGTCCGGCCACTGCGGCCAGAATGTTTGATTTTCGCTGGCATTGTTTTTTGAGAGAGGTGCTTATGTCTCCATCTAATCCTATTGGCAAAATAAAGGATTATTTTTATAGGGTTGAATTCCAGCAGCGTGGATCACCACATGTTCACTGCCTCTTTTGGATAGAGAATGCCCCAATAATTGATAAAAACACAGATGAAGAGGTAGTTGACTTTATTGATCATTATGTGACATGTGAATTACCAGCACAGGATGAAACATTATTGGAGATTGTTACATCTGTGCAACAGCATTCAAAACGACATTCAAAATCTTGTAAAAAGAATAAAACTGTTTGTCGTTTCAATTTTCCCAAGCCACCATCTGCAAAAACTTTCATTTCACGTCCAGTCAGTGAAGAGGATGACAAAAAATCTTGTAAATGTAAGGTAGGCCTAGATGAAGCACATAAATTGGACCATTGTGCATGCAAGAATGAGGGGCAGAAAAAACCAGCAATCATGAAAAAAGAGATTGCAGTTAACATTATGACAAAGATTAAGGAGGCTCTTTCAGATGACAATGCCAGTTTTGATAGTGTGGAAGAGTTGTTTGGACATTTAGGATTAAACCAAAGTCGTTTTGAGGCTGCTTACAACCGAGTAGCCAGGAAGACGCACGTTGTTTTGAAGAGGCAGGCGAACGAAGTCTGGATCAATCAATATAGCAAACCGCTTTTGAAATGCTGGAATGCTAACATTGACATCCAATATATCGTTGATGCCTATGCTTGTGTAGTGTATATCATTTCTTACATCTCCAAGGCAGAAAAGGAGATGGGCTTGTTGTTAGGGAATGCTCAGAGGGAAGCAGCTAAAGAGGGTAATAGCAGTGCTAAAGATGCGTTAAAAAATTTAGGAAGTGTATATTTACACAATAGGGATGTTTGTGCTCAAGAGGCGGTTTATAGACTGACAAACATGCATCTCAAGGAGTGCTCTCGGAAAGTTGTGTTTGTGCCAGTAGGGGAAAATACAGTTAGAATGAGTTTGCCTTTAAGTGTGTTAAAACAAAAGGCATCATCACATGATCTTACCAGTGAAGATATGTGGATGAAGAGTTCTGTTGACAGGTACAAGAATAGGCCAAAAGATTGTACATTTAATGACATGTGTTTGGCAACTTTTGCGTCAGAGTATCGTGTTGTGAGTAAAAATGAAAGGGCTGTCCATAGGGTTAAATTAAACAATGATTGTGGTTTTGTTGTGAAAAGGACACGTACGCAACCGGCTGTTGTTCGTTACGTGCGCTTTTCGGAGACTAGGAATCCGGAATTGTTCTATCAGAGCATTTTGCAATTGTTCCTGCCATATCGTGAAGATGGCCAGCTCAAACCAGCAGGGTTTGAGATGTTTGAGCAGTTTTATAGACGCGGTCATGTGAGATTAGGTGATGAATTGCTACATTCGGTTAAAGCAGTTGTTGATCTGAATAGATGCAAATTTGAAAGGGATGCAGACGAGTTGGACGATATTCAAAATTCAATCGATAATGATGGTGTTCTAGAAGATGCCTGGTGCGAGCTGTGCCCAGAGCAGGAGTTGGAGCGTTTAGAGTGTATAGAGGAACGTAGAGAGACAGAGCAGATAGTGGAGGAACATGTAGATGGCATTCCAGATTTGGTTGTGCACAGTAAAGATGTTGCACATTTGGAAAAGAGGAACAATGTCCTCAGCAGAGAAGACGGTTTGGCTTTAGTTAGGTCTCTGAATGAGACACAGATGTGTATTTTCTATCAGATTAGGCAGTGGTGCTTAGATAGGGTAAATGGGGCAAAGCCAGATCCGATACATGTATTTATTACAGGTGGGGCAGGGACAGGTAAGAGCCATTTGATCAGGGCTATACAATACGAGGCAAATAGGTTGTTGCAGAGAGGGTGTCCGGACGACATCTGCGTTCTACTAACAGCTCCTACGGGGATAGCTGCACACAATTTAAACGCAGCTACAATTCACAATGCTTTTAGCATAGGTAAAGACGTACGCTTACCTTACACTCCATTGGGTGAGGAGAAGCTGAATTCTTTACGTGCTAAATATAGTAGCTTGCAACTTTTGATAATAGATGAAATCTCCATGGTTGATCACAAACTATTGGCTTATATCCATGGGAGACTAAGACAAATTAAGCAATCTGGTGACTATTCCCCGTTTGGAAATGTTAGTGTAATTGCAGTTGGAGATTTTTATCAGTTGCCTCCAGTGAAAGGGAGACCTCTGTATTTAGATGACGTAGGTGTTGATTTGTGGTCTCGGTTGTTTAAGGTTGCGGAATTAAAAACCATTGTTCGTCAGAAAGATCCCGTATTTGCAGAGTTGTTGAACAGAGTTAGAACTCGTTCAAAAGGTACCCCGATGTTGGACAGTGACATTGAAATATTAAAACGTTGTGAGACCGGCGAAGTCAGCTCAGCTTTGCACATATTTCCCACAAATCGACAAGTAAATGAGCATAATGTAGTGCAGTTGTTGGAGAGTTGTCCGGATTATGTCGAAATAGAGGCTCAGGATTACGTCAACAGTAAGAAAACCGGCAAACTCGAGTTGATAAGCGGACATCATTCCAGAGCGTATGACACATGTCTGGATGAGACACTGCTTTTAGGGAAGGATGCCCGTGTAATGCTGTTTAAAAACTTAGATGTAGCGGATGGTCTAGTTAATGGGGCGTGTGGCACTGTGACACACATAGTTTTTCCAGACAATGACAGGAAGCGATTTCCTGAGACGGTGTATGTTAAATTTGATGATGATAGGGTAGGCATACAGAAGAGGAAACGCTGTGCATTTGCCTCTGCAGTAGAAACGGGTTCCACGGGCATTCAACCCGAAGAGGATAGGGTGACTAAAAAGGGTGGAATGCGTAGGCAATTTCCACTGAAGCTTGCCTGGGCCTGTACAGTACATAAAGTACAAGGCATTACAGTAGATGCAGCAGTCGTGTCGCTTGAGAAAATTTTTGCAGCTGGACAGGCATATGTAGCTTTGAGTCGGGTTCGAAATTTGTCAGGGTTGATAATTAGGGATTTTAAGGAGAAAGCCATCTATTGTAAGGACTCAATTAAAGATGCAATTGAAAACATGCCTCCCTTCATGGTCGAGAATATTACAAGGCACAATTTCAATCCACAGACCTTCACTGTGTTTTTGATGAATGTGCAGAATTTGACCCAACATGTATCTGATTTGGCATTGTCTACACAGCATTTGCAGCTTAACTGCATAGCTGTTACAGAAACATGGCTGTCTGCAGTTTCCTCATTTGAAACTGTAAAGATGGATGGTTATGCTTATCATAATCAGCCAAGGAGTTTATCCTACAATAGCAGCGACCCAATATTGACAGAAATTCAAGGCCAGCAACGTGGTGGAGTTGGCCTATATAGTGCAGACAATTTGGCATGTAATGTTCTCCAGGTACCAAATGTCAATTTAGAATGTTTGGTTTACCACTGCACTACATACAGCATTTTGATAGCAGTAATCTATCGACCACCATCTTATCCCATGACTTTGTTTAAAGTAAATTTAGGCAAATTACTTGATTGGCTGAATCCACAAAGTCACACAATTGCTGTCATGGGAGATTTCAATGACGACATTTTAAAATCATCGTCAATCACCAAATTTATGACAAACAAAGGGTTTGTTCAATTTGTCAAACAACCAACAACAGAAAACGGCACACTAATTGATCATGTGTATGTGAAAACAACACACTATATTGTTGAATCATTAGTGTTGCCAACTTATTTCAGTGACCATGAGGGGATCATGTGTTCTTTTGCATCTAGGACATAGAGTAAGTAGTAGTAGTAGTAGTAGTAGTAGTAGTAGTAGTTTTGTAATGTTTTTTTATATTGTAGTTCTTCATATGCAGGTTTTGATGAAGTTTATATTGCTTTTATATATATGCATGTTTCCTTTTCAGGAGTTTTGTGTTATTCTATATTGTGTGTTCAATATGTATGAAAAAACAAAACCAAAAAAAAAGTTTATTGTTGCTAATGCATGTTTCCTTTTCAGGAGTTTTGTGTTTTTCTATATTGTGTGTTCAATATGTATGAAAAAACAAAACCAAAAAAAAAGTTTATTGTTGCTAATGCATGTTTCCTTTTCAGGAGTTTTGTGTTTTTCTATATTGTGTGTTAAATATGTATGAAAAAAACAAAAAAAAAAACAAAAAAAAAGTTTATATTGTTGCTTATGCATGTTGCCTTTTCAGGAGTTTTGTGTTTTTCTATATTGTGTGTTAAATATGTATGAAAAAAACAAAAAAAAACGTTTATATTGTTGCTTATGCATGTTGCCTTTTCAGGAGTTTTGTGTCGTGCTATATTTTGTGTTCTATATTGTGTTCTCTCTCTCGCTCTCTCTCTCTATCTCTTTGTATATATATATATACACACACACACAAAAATGTGTTAGATATAAGGGTTTCGTTTCCTGCATTACAACAGCATTTTGATCTAAAACATGATATGACAAACGGAATGATAATTCTGATCACCTTTGAAGCTTTATACATAGAACATTTTCTTCAAAAGATTTATCTAGCATTTACAATACTGCAGTAATTGCATAATGTCCATTGCTGCCAGTCATATGCTGTTGCTAATGCAGGTTTTGCTTTACCTTTCATGTAGCCTCAAAAGCAAAAGACACTGGTAATGGTACTCCTGGTTTACTGGGATGGGGTTCGATTCCCTGCGGTGTCCTGCTGATTCTTTTGGCATTTACATGAAAGGCCATATTTTACTCACTTACATGTATAACAGCTTCATAAAAAATCCACATCAACTTAACCCTTGTATTCTGTTTGTTTCTCCCTCCTTACTTTGGTGTTCCTGGTCAAATTTGACAGGTCTCGTTTAAATGCTCAAACATAATGATGACCAAATTTTATTTAACACTTATATTACTGTAAAGGGTTTCTAGCTAGTGCTGAACATGCAAAACATACAAAGAATAGACACTGAAAATGATTACAGTCATCTTGTCATGATCTATGGCTGCAATGTCTGTTTTGTATTTTTTGTGCTTGTGTGTTCTCTTTGCTTGCAGAGGTGCAATGGAAGGCTGGGCGGATTTGTGGTCTCGGGAGAGATCACACTCGCATGCACCTGCTGCAGGTTGACAATTGCTACCTGCTTAAAAGCCTTGATCCTCACACTACCTGCTGCCAGATGATTTCATCAACCACACGTGGTATATTGCTCTGTCAATAGTGTATTCTAGACGTACTGTAGTGCACCTGTGTTTTCCAGTATAACAACTAATTGTGCCATGCTTTGTCTACAGCTGCATTTCTCCAAGTGGCCAAACACCACACATCCTCAGCCTGGCTGCAACACTCCACCTGCCATGTGCTCCTCCAAGCAGCCAGACACCACCCAGCTCTCCAGCAGCCTCAACCTCAAACCATAACTAGCTGTGAATTCAGTTGTGTTAAAATAAAGCTTTTCGTCCTGCTGCAGCCTTGTGTCCCCTTTTGGCTTCAACTAGATTCTACCAAGTGCAACACATCTGTGTGCATGCATGTTTTTGACATACAGGAGTGGCATTGTACAATTGGGTTGGAGTGTGACTTGCAAACAAAGGCATCACATTTGTAGCATGTGAGTGTTGTTGTCGTTGTAAACACATGCTTCCCCTCCAGGTTTGTCACTTCCAGTATCATTTCCTCCATGGACTCTGGTAAAAACAGCTGAAAGCTGAACTTGATGTCATCCACACAGGATATTGCTTAGAGTGTTGGCATTGGCATCACCCTTACAATGTTTTCCACTCTTGCTGTGCCTCCTCTGTCCTGGGATGAATAATACCAATTTAGTAGTTTGAAATGTGTAAATCTTCATAAATAGGGTCTTTGATCAACTATGATACATTGTTAGGTCTGGATAGTGTGTGTGGCACCTAGGTTGGCACATGAGTTCAAGAAAGAGACAGGTTTCCATAAATGACACCTAGTTCTTCCTGTGAGAATGTGTGTGTGGGATGGTGTTTGTGGCAGTGGCGGCTGGTGCATTTTTTTCCAGGGGGTGCTATACCAGAATCCAAAATATTTGGTAAATCATGAAAGTGTAAATTAACAATAAAGGTGGCCATGGTGGTAAATATTGACTCACTGTCAGTTCAACTAATTAACAGCAACACCTGATAAACTAAGAACATAGAGACAGCACTATGGACAGCAGTCATCCATATTATACAAGGTTATTGTCACAAACTGGCTCAATTCATGCAACAAAGATAAGAGAAGTCATGTTAAAGTGCAATCTTAATGTTTTATTTGAAACAATATCTATTTTCAAAAACCATGAAGTGTGAAATGTAACTGCATCAGTCGTGAATGTGATGTATGAATGATTGAGAAATGTGTATGCTACTGTTGAATGCTCCAAACACGTCATAACAACCACCCCCCTCGCACACAAAACACTGCTATTAAAATATGTGTTATGATTATATCTATATATTATATAAAATGTCAAAATAAATCTCCAAACTTTTCTTATTAATATTATTATCTTTTTAACACTTACAGATCAAGTAAAATGAATACTGTCACAAACATTGTATTGACATCTAATGGTCAGATGAAAACAGCAACACTGCACATTAAACTTCCAATGTGATATGGTCCTTCAGGTTTCATGAAACTGAAAAGAATACAGGACAAAATGTGGGTTATTTTCCTGTGGTGCCTTATGAGCACAACAATGTTGACAATTAGTAGTAACATATTAAACCTGTAAAGAAACTGTTCAGGTGTTTTCTGTTTTAGTTTTTATACATATATGTTGCCCTTTTCTACTTGAGAGATGCAAATTTCTCAGTGACTTCGTGGTTAAAGTTGTAGATGTCTGATAAGTCCCTCTCCATAGAGAGCATGGCCACTGCATTAAGACAATCCTGTGACATTGTCTTCCTGAGGAAGGTCTGGATTCTCTGCAGTGTTGAGAAGCACTACTCAGATTCAACTGAAGATTTCCTGAAGATTACTCTCCATGACCAGTTGTTACAAAGCCAGAGCTCCACTACGCTTCTCGAACTCATCATTGCTGAGGATGAGAGACAGTTCAGTTTTCCACTTGTTCTTGTTCAGCATTACATCCATGGTGGTGTTCAGTGCTGTTTCAGATTAGAGTGAGTTAGGTTTATCCATATCTCGGTAACAGATAAGTGGAAATGTAAAAAACAGATACAGTATTGGATTCAGTGGAAGGTTTAAACAACTTTCAGGCACAGGAGCTTAACAGATTTTGACAAAAAAAAAAGAAAAGATGGGTAAATGAAATTTGATAAAATGTTTGTGGCAACTAAACCTCACAAATTCAAACACAAACTAAACTTTCTTATACCTCACCTCTGCAGCTATCCTCTAAAAGTTCACATAGGGAACATGTTCAGCTTTTGCACGTTGTCTGTGAACTGCTGCATGATTCCCTGGACAAAGACTGAATTAACGGTCCACTTCTGCAGCTGCCTGAAGAGAATGTCCAGACGGGGCATGATGCAATGAAATAGTTTAAGGAAGAAGCTGAAAGTATCATCATCCAGTAGCACAGTGGTTGGCTGAATCTCCCCTAATGCTTTTAAAACACTGGACGATGTCACCTTTGTGATAAAACAGCAACAATGTATGCTGAAATCAGAAAAACTCCCTGCAATCTACATAAAGAACTAATAATGAGAGGAGTACAGTGTTCGACCCTATAGACGGCTAAACAGCATGATAGCTTTATATACTGACTGTTAACCACAGTACATATTTCGACCTTTAAACTGTAATGAGCATGGTCACAATCCCAACAAATAGACTGAGTTGAAAAATAGGCACCACAATCGAAATATTCATCATTAAGTCCTCACAATCCAAATGTAGCTGCAGTGCAAGCAAAGTGCAGCTAACTACTACTGAGACACAGGCTATGTGTAAACTGCAATAGTGTTCAAATTATCCATAACTACAAGCAGAAACCATGTACATTTCCTCAAGAATGCACACATCATTAGGGAAACCCACAGAAAGTCCATGCAGCTCCACACGGTCTGCTCACTGACTGGTCTGCTGCATTTTAGTGTGACTGAGCATGTCCTGACTCTTTGCACCAGTAGAGGGAGCTGTTGGACCTTTACCTGTAGAGCTTTCTTACAGTTTCTGTGACTGAGCATGTCCTGACTCTTTGCACCAGTAGAGGGAGCTGTTGGACCTTTACCTGTAGAGCTATCTTACAGTTTCTGTGGCTGCACATATGCTGGAGCACTAGCAGAGGCAAAGTAGGAAATGTCCACACAAGAAGAAATGGGAAAACGCCTCCCAAACTCCATTATTACTATAAAGATATGTATTATGATTATATCTATAAATCACATAAAATGTCAAAACAAATCTCCAAACATTTATCATTAGTAATATTATCTTTTTAACACTTACAGATCAAGTAAAATGAATACTGTTACAAACATTGTATTGACATGTAGTGGTCAGATGAAAACAACAGCACTGCACATTAAACTTCCAATGTTATATGGTTCTTAAGGTTTCATGAAACTGAAAAGAATACAGGAGAAAAGGTGGGTTGTTTTGCTCCGCTGCCTTATAAGCAGAACAATGTTGACAATTGGTAGTAACATATTAAACCTGTGAAGGAACTGTTCAGGTGTTTTCAGTTGTACTTTTTATACATACATGTAGCATTTTTCTTCTTGAAAGATGCAAATTTCTCAGTGACTTTGTGGTTTAAGTTGTGGATGTCTTTGATAAGTTTCTTCTCCATACAGAGCATGGCAACTGCATTAAGAAGATATTATCTTCCTGAGGAAGGTCTTGATTCTCTTCAGTGTTGAGAAGCACCGCTCAGATCCAGCTATAGTCATAGAAGTTGTGATGAGGATGTTTAGCAGAGCCACAGTCTCTGAAAAGGTTTCCTGATGATTGCACTGTGTGACCAGCTGGTACAGAGCCACAGCTCCACTACGGTTTTTGAACTCATCATTGCTGTAGATGTGAGACAGTTCAGTTTTCAGCTTGTTCTTGTTAAGCAGTGGGTAAGCCTCCATGGTGGTGTTCAGCACTGTTTCAGGGAACTGACTTTTGTACTGTTTGAATTTGTCTCCATGCAGCAGTGTCACAAACCACAAACAGCCAAAAGTGCAAGTCTTACATCTGAAATAAGACCATCAGCTGAAAGCCAACGAGATTTCCTACATTTCCCTGTATATATTGTCTATGTGAAGTAAAAGACGTGGGATCCAAATCAAGCTGAAGAGAACTTTTTCTCCAGTTCTTCCATCTGCTCTCCACTGTAGCTATGATGTCATGCACTCTAGCTCACCCATTACCCACCCATTATAAAATCAGAAGACGGCCTAAAAATCCTTAAAACTAAAAATGTGATGATTTGAAAACCGTAAAAGATTTTCTGAAACTGATTACATGCCGAATAGTTTGAGGTCTTCTGACTCTTTTAAAGTTGGAATGGAGTGTGTAGATCAAAGTATGAGGGACAAGAAAAGGATGAAGGTCAATGAGTTTTGAAGAGGACTTGAAGATCCCATTGACACTGATTAGACTGCGACCAGAGCGCCATCTATTGGCCGATTTGCACCAAATTTTACACAAAGCCTCATCATGCCATACCACACAATGAAGACCATTTATGTGATAATCAGACAGCATTTTGTAAAGATATGCAACATTGTCTGTTTTCAACACAATATGCAGGAATTTGTCATTTTATATTTCGGGCAGTTTATGGACTATCAAAATTCTTTTGATAACTTTTTGTCAGGAGGGTCTACAGATGCTACATGCAAAGTTTGGTGCAAATTGGTCAAATTCTCTAGGAGGAGTTTGAAAAAGTACGTTTTTCATTTGTCGCGATTTTACGAACGGAAAGTTACTGCAAAAGTGGGCGTGGCCTACACCAAACAATCCAGCTGAATGGAGGGAACACATCTGCACGAGGTTTAATAATATGCAACATATTAAGTGGGAGTTATGAGCCAAAAACGCTTTTAAATTGAAAATAGCGCCACCTGGTGGTCATTTTCGGTGAGTGAGTCGCAGGGGCCATTCTATAGCACCTCTATGAATTTGATTTCCATAAGTGTTATGGTGTGGGCACAGGGCCAATTGTGCAATTAAAGTGACGCCAGAGCGCCACCTAGTGGTGGATCGGTAAACCCTTCGTTAGATGTCCTCAGGAGGGCACTGACAATAAATGTACCAAGTTTCGTCTTATTCAGATGCACCGTTGTGGAGATATAAAATACATCAATTTAAAGAGCGCCACCTTGTGGTCATCGTCTAAAATTTTGCACAGGGCCTCAGCGGCTCATGGAGAAGTAGTATCCTGAGTTTCATGTCATTAGACCACACCAATGTGGAGATATGCAACACTTCCTGTTTGTAACCAAATCTGCAGGAAGTTGTTATTTAATAACTTGAGTATTGTGTGGCCTATCAAAATTCCTTTAATAACTTTTTGTCAGGAGGGTCCACAGATGCTGTGTGCCAAGTTTCGTGCAAATCGGTGAAATCGCCTGGGAGGAGTTCGAAAAAGTAGGTTTTCAACATTTTGCGACGTAGCGAAAAAAAACGGTAGGCGGAAATGGGCGTGGCCTATACCACGAGATTCAGCACAATCCACTGAACGCGTCTATGTAAGGTTTTTGAATGTGCAACAAAGTATGTGGGAGTTATTAACCAAAACGCGTTTCCCTTAATAACAGCGCCACCTAGTGGTGGAAATTCTGGACGATAACAGATTATAAAATTTTTCGCCAGGTGTGACTTATATACCAAGTTTGGTGAGTTTTGGGGTATGTTCAGGCAGTGAAAAATGCGATCCTTTTGTGAGAAGAAAAATAATAATAATTAAAGCTGCAAGCAGCGTTGAACGGGCCCTCGCAGTCCACGCGCGTCGGGGCGTGCTGCCGTCGATGCATGCTGCCGTCGGGGCTTGCTGCCGTCGGGGCTTGCTGAGGAAGTCGTTGCTTCATAATTCGATGGACTGCTATTGCCGGTCTGAAATGACGTACGCTGAAGTCAGAAAAACTGTGTGAACTACTGCATGATTGCCCGGACAAAGACTGAGTCGATGCCAGGTCAGAGAAGAACTGATTAACTGATGGGATGTGAGATGTCACCTGCTGCATGATGAAATCTGAAGAAGAGGATGAAATTGCAGCTCAAGGGGGGGTTTCACGAGTACAGTGTTCGACCCTATAGACGGCTAAACAGCATGATAGCTTTATATACTGACTGTTAACCACAGTCCATATTTCGACCTTTAAACTGTAACGAGCATGGTCACAATCCCAAGAAACAGACTGAGTTGAAAAATCGGCATTAAAAACGAAATATTCATCATTAAGTCCTCACAATCCAAATGTAGCTGCAGTGCAAGCAAAGTGCAGCTAACTACTACTGAGACACAGGCTATGTGTAAACTGCAATAGTGATCAAATTATCCATAACTACAAGCAGAAACCACGTACATTTCCTCAAGAATGCACACATCATTAGGGAAACCCACAGAAAGTCCATGCAGCTCCACACGGTCTGCTCACTGACTGGTCTGCTGCATTTTAGTGTGACTGAGCATGTCCTGACTCTTTGCACCAGTAGAGGGAGCTGTTGGACCTTTACCTGTAGAGCTTTCTTACAGTTTCTGTGACTGAGCATGTCCTGACTCTTTGCACCAGTAGAGGGAGCTGTTGGACCTTTACCTGTAGAGCTATCTTACAGTTTCTGTGGCTGCACATATGCTGGAGCACTAGCAGAGGCAAAGTAGGAAATGTCCACACAAGAAGAAATGGGAAAACGCCTCCCAAACTCCATTATTACTATAAAGATATGTATTATGATTATATCTATATATCACATAAAATGTCAAAACAAATCTCCAAACATTTATCATTAGTAATATTATCTTTTTAACACTTACAGATCAAGTAAAATGAATACTGTTACAAACATTGTATTGACATGTAGTGGTCAGATGAAAACAACAGCACTGCACATTAAACTTCCAATGTTATATGGTTCTTAAGGTTTCATGAAACTGAAAAGAATACAGGAGAAAAGGTGGGTTGTTTTGCTCCGCTGCCTTAGAAGCAGAACAATGTTGACAATTAGTAGTAACATATTAAACCTGTGAAGAAACTGTTCAGGTGTTTTCAGTTGTACTTTTTATACATACATTTAGCACTTTTCTTCTTGAAAGATGCAAATTTCTCAGTGACTTTGTGGTTTAAGTTGTGGATGTCTTTGATAAGTTTCTTCTCCATACAGAGCATGGCAACTGCATTAAGAAGATATTATCTTCCTGAGGAAGGTCTTGATTCTCTTCAGTGTTGAGAAGCACCGCTCAGATTCAGCTGTAGTCATAGAAGTTGTGATGAGGATGTTTAGCAGAGCCACAGTCTCTGAAAAGGTTTCCTGATGATTGCACTCTGTGACCAGCTGGTACAGAGCCACAGCTCCACTACGGTTTTTGAACTCATCATTGCTGTAGATGTGAGACAGTTCAGTTTTCAGCTTGTTCTTGTTAAGCAGTGGGTAAGCCTCCATGGTGGAACTGACTTTTGTACTGTTTGAATTTGTCTCCCTGCAGCAGTGTCACAAACCACAAACAGCCAAAAGTGTAAGTCCTACATCTGAAATAAGACCATCAGCTGAAAGCCAACAAGATTTCCTACATTTCCCTGTATATATTGTCTATGTGAAGTAAAAGACGTGGGATCCAAATCAAGCTGAAGAGAACTTTTTCTCCAGTTCTTCCATCTGCTCTCCACTGTAGCTATGATGTCACGCACTCTAGCTCACCCAATACACACCCATTATAAATCCGAAGACGGCCTAAAAATCCTTAAAACTAAAACTGTGATGATTTGAAAACCGTAAAAGATTTTCAAAAACTGATTACATGCCCAATAGTTTGAGGGCTTCTGACTCTTTTAAAGTTGGAATGGAGTGGCCAGCTCAAAGTATGAGGGACAAGAAAAGGATGAAGGTCAATGAGTTTTGAAGAGGACTTGAAGATCCCATTGACACTGATTAGACTGCGACCAGAGCGCCATCTATTGGCCGATTTGCACCAAATTTTACACAAAGCCTCATCATGCCATACCACACAATGAAGAGTATTTATGTGATAATCAGACAGTATTTTGTAAAGATATGCAAGATTGTCTGTTTTCAACACAATATGCAGGAATTTGTCATTTTATATTTCGGGCAGTTTATGGACTATCAAAATTCTTTTGATAACTTTTTGTCAGGAGGGTCTACAGATGCTACATACAAAGTTTGGTGCAAATTGGTCAAATCGTCTAGGAGGAGTTCGAAAAAGTAGGTTTTTCATTGTTTGCAAATTTGCGAACGGAAAGTTACTGCAAAAGTGGGCGTGGCCTACATCCAAACAATTCAGCTAAATTCAGGGAATACATAATATGAGGATTAATAATGTGGAACATATTAAGTGGGAGTTATGAGCCAAAAACGCTTTTAAATTGAAAATAGCGCCACCTGGTGGTCATTTTCGGTGAGTGAGTCACAGGGGCCATTCTATAGCACCTCTATGAATTTCATTTCCATAAGTGTTATGGTGTGGGCACAGGGCCAATTATGCAATTAAAGTGACGCCAGAGCGCCACCTAGTGGTGGATCGGTAAACCCTTTGTCAGATGTCCTCAGGAGGGCACTGACAATAAATGTACCAAGTTTCGTCTTATTCCGATGCACCGTTGTGGAGATATAAAATACATCAATTTAAAGAGCGCCACCTTGTGGTCATCGCCTAAAATTTTGCACAGGGCCTCAGGGGCTCATGGGGAAGTAGTATCCTGAGTTTCATGTCATTAGACCACACCAATGTGGAGATATGCAACACTTCCTGTTTGTAACCAAATCTGCAGGAAGTTGTTATTTAATAACTTCAAAGTATTGTGTGTCTAATTAGAATCCTTTAATAACTTTTTGTCAGGAGGGTCCACAGATGCTGTGTGCCAAGTTTCGTGCAAATCGGTGAAATCGCCTGGGAGGAGTTCGAAAAAGTAGGTTTTCGACATTTTGCGACGTAGCGAAAAAAAACGGTAGGCGGAAATGGGCGTGGCCTATACCACGAGATTCAGCACAATCCACTGAACGCGTCGATGTAAGGTTTTTGAATGTGCGACAAAGTTATGGGAGTTATTAGCCAAAACGCGCTTTCCTTAATAACAGCGCCACCTAGTGGTGGAAATTCAGGACGACAATAGATTATAAAATTTTTCGCCAGGTGTGACTTATATTCCAAGTTTGGTGAGTTTTGGGGTATGTTCAGGCAGTGAAAAATGCGATCCTTTTGTGAGAAGAAAAATAATAATAATAATAAAAATCATTACAAAACAATAGGGTCCTTGCAGGTTCCCTGCTCGGGCCCTAATTAAAGCTGCAAGCAGCGTTGAACGGGCCCTCGCAGTCCACGCGCGTCGGGGCGTGCTGCCGTCGATGCATGCTGCCGTCGGGGCTTGCTGCCTTCGGGGCATGCTCAAGCAACACCTTCCGCTGAGGAAGTCGTTGCTTCATAATTCGATGGACTGCTATTGCCGGTTTGAAATGATGTACGCTGAAGTCAGAAAAACTGTGTGAACTGCTGCATGAATCCCCGGACAAAGACTGAGTCGATGCTCCGCCTCTGGAGCTGGCTGAAGAGAATGTGCACACTAGGCATGATGCAATGAAATAGTTTCAGGAACATCAGGAACATGTCTATGTATATGTTGTCTATGTGAAGTAAAAGATGTGGGATCCAAATCAAGCTGAAGAGAACTTTTTCTACAGTTCTTCCAGCTGCTCTCCACTGTAGCTATGATGTCACGCATTCTATTTCAAGCAACACCAGTGTTGGGAATAACGGCGTTAGAATAAACGGCGTTACTCACAGCGTAACTTTTTTTCAGTAACAGGTAATCTCACCAATATTACTATTTCCATCGTTACAATGCCGTCACCGTTACGGACTATTAAATGTGGCGCGTGACAAACTGAAGCTGATCACTGAAGCTGTTGTCATCCATCTCTGCTCTCAGCCACCGGAGCTGCAGAGCTGTATTTTTTTTCCTCCGGTGAGGGAGGAGGGAGGAGGGAGGAGCGAGACAACCGCATAAGTGGTGATGATTGGCTCCCTAACGTTGAGTGAGAGTTCTTAAGCCAATCAGTGGCAATGTTCGGTTTACACACAAGCCACACACGCACACAGCAGCCTCACACACTCAAACTAGCAGAAGGGAACTGTGGCAATGGCGAGTCCGGAGGGAAAGTAAATGTTTGCAAATTGGAAGTACAGACACTGCTTTAATCTCCTTTGTCCATGTCCGTTGTAAGCAACTCTGATCTAATGAGGCCTCTCTCAATGGCACACGCTTTTACAAAACTAACACTGGACAAAACTCTGTTGCTGACGCTGTTGATGATGATAGCAGGCCATTTTCTAAATACATATGTAGATGCCAAGTAGCTAAAATGACTGCTGAGCTCAAAAGGGGGAAGAAATAAAAGTAGCGCAATAGTTAATTTCCTGGTAACTAATTACTTGTATAGTGGACTAATTCTGTTACTAACTCAGTTACTTTTTGGGAGAAGTAACTAGTAACTATAACTAATTACTTTTTTAAAGTAACATGCCCAACACTGCGCAATACACACCCATTATAAAATGAGAAGACGGCCTAAAAATCTTTAAAACTAAAACTGTGATGATTTGAAAACTGTAAAAGATTTTCAAAAACTGATTACATGCCCAATAGTTTGAGGTCTTCTGACTCTTTAAAAGTTGGAATGGAGTGTCTAGCTCAAAGTATGAGGGACAAGAAAAGGATGAAGGTCAATGAGTTTTGAAGAGGACTTGAAGATCCCATTGACACTGATTAGACTGCGAGCAGAGCGCCATCTATTGGCCGATTTGCACCAAATTTTACACAAAGCCTCATCATGCCATACCACACAATGAAGAGTATTTATGTGATAATCAGACAGTATTTTGTAAAGATATGCAAGATTGTCTGTTTTCAACACAATATGCAGGAATTTGTCATTTTATATTTTCGGGCAGTTTATGGACTATCAAAATTCTTTTGATAACTTTTTGTCAGGAGGGTCTACAGATGCTACATGCAAAGTTTGGTGCAAATTGGTCAAATTCTCTAGGAGGAGTTCGAAAAAGTACGTTTTTCATTTGTCGCGATTTGCGAACGGAAAGTTACTGCAAAAGTGGGCGTGGCCTACATCCAAACAATTCAGCTAAATTCAGGGAATACAAATATATGAGGATTAATAATGTGCAACATATTAAGTGGGAGTTATGAGCCAAAAACGCTTTTGAATTGAAAATAGCGCCACCTGGTGGTCATTTTCGGTGAGTGAGTCACAGGGGCCATTCTATAGCACCTCTATGAATTTCATTTCCATAAGTGTTATGGTGTGGGCACAGGGCCAATTATGCAATTAAAGTGACGCCAGAGCGCCACCTAGTGGTGGATCGGTAAACCCTTTGTCAGATGTCCTCAGGAGGGCACTGACAATAAATGTACCAAGTTTCGTCTTATTCCGATGCACCGTTGTGGAGATATAAAATACATCAATTTAAAGAGCGCCACCTTGTGGTCATCGCCTAAAATTTTGCACAGGGCCTCAGGGGCTCATGGGGAAGTAGTATCCTGAGTTTCATGTCATTAGACCACACCAATGTGGAGATATGCAACACTTCCTGTTTGTAACCAAATCTGCAGGAAGTTGTTATTTAATAACTTCAAAATTATTTATTTTAATTAAAATCCTTTAATAACTTTTTGTCAGGAGGGTCCAAGATGCTGTGTGCCAAGTTTCGTGCAAATCGGTGAAATCGCCTGGGAGGAGTTCGAAAAAGTAGGTTTTCGACATTTTGCGACGTAGCGAAAAAAAACGGTAGGCGGAAATGGGCGTGGCCTATACCACGAGATTCAGCACAATTCACTGAACGCGTCGATGTAAGGTTTTTGAATGTGCGACAAAGTATATGGGAGTTATTAGCCAAAACGCGCTTTCCCTTAATAACAGCGCCACCTAGTGGTGGAAATTCAGGACGACAATAGATTATAAAATTTTTCGCCAGGTGTGACTTATATTCCAAGTTTGGTGAGTTTTGGGGTATGTTCAGGCAGTGAAAAATGCGATCATTTTGGACAAAGGAAAAATAATAATAATAATCATTACGAATTACAATAGGGACCTCGCAGGTTCCCTGCTCGGGCCCTAATTAAAGCTGCAAGCAGCGTTGAACGGGCCCTCGCAGTCCACGCGCGTCGGGGCCTGCTGCCGTCGATGCATGCTGCCGTCGGGGCTTGCTCAAGCAACACCTTCCGCTGAGGAAGTCGTTGCTTTATAATTCGGTGGCCTGCTATTGTCGGTGTGAATAATGTACGCTGAAGTCAGAAAAATTGTGTGAACTGCTGCATAATTCCCCGGACAAAGACTGAGTCGATGGTCTGAAATTTTTTTTCCTCCGGTGAGGGAGGAGGGAGGAGCGAGACAACCGCATAAGTGATGATGATTGGCTCCCTAACATTGAGTGAGAGTTCTTAAGCCAATCA